>NC_057804.1:603661765-603952732 GCF_018294505.1 Triticum aestivum
TGGACGGACAAAGCGGCAATATTTCACTGGGCCTGAGTCCCCTTCTCCCTCGCCTGCTTGTTCAGAGAAAACCCCCTCTCGGCGATTGCATAGGGTTTACTGATGGAGAACCAGGTACGAATTCTTCATCCATCCCCGATAAATCCAAGTCCCTTGGTCGCAGGTAATCCTAGGATGGCACCGCTGCCGTTGATGCATTTTTCTTCCTACTGAATCTAGTGTGTTTCATTTGCAGTGCCCAAAGTGCGAGGACCCTACAGGTTTCCGCGCCCTCGGCGAGAGGCCACACTTGTTCCTTCTCATCCTAACACAACATTTTGAAACACACACAGTATGTTCCTAGAATCTTCCTTTCTATCCGGGAGGGTGGTTTTTTTTGAACATGCCATGTTCTCATATTATTTTTCCTGCAGTGTATTATTTGCTCTGCCAGAACACATGTACTCAAGATGCTCGGCCTTGCCATAGCTGAATAAACTAGTTTAATGGTCACAGTGAAGACAAGCCATGGATATAAGTTCCGAGTTGGGTTCATGAACCAAGAAGATCGCTGCTTTTTTATGGCCGAACTTGGATAAACTTTCTCCAGTGTTACAGACTGAAAGTTGGCGCATGAGTGTTGATGGAAATAGCAGAACCTGGTCTCATCTTCACTGCGATCTTCCACCCCGACGTCGTTCCAATTGTTCATCCATGTTAGTTTTGTATCTGGTTCTTGCTTGTTGCCTCGATTACTTCTTAATCCACCTATTCTGTCTAACTAATCACAATTTAACTTTAGAAGTAGCAACGAATCTCTCACGAAGATGCTACTTCTAAGTAATATTTTCTTATAATTGGTGGCACATGTAGGTTTTTTCAGAGTTAAGCAGTCTGCTCGTTTTTACTCTGTAATAACTCGGCTGTTATTGATGGCACTGGAGTTGAATGGATCGACATCCACAAGTTCTTACACTTTATTGATCTTCTTGAGGTCCTTGTGGGGCGTTTCAATGGTGGAAGGCCACGTGGGATATGTGTGCCACTGCTGCACTCGTTGAACAGGTCCAACTGTGTCGACAAACTTATGGTACGAGCTGTTTTTTGTTATATATGTTGTTCATAAACTATTGCTTATACACAGTTTTACAGCTGTAATCTTCTTGAAACAGGAACTGCCCAGTTCTATTGTTCCTATACAGATGCCTGACCATGGTCGGGTCAGACTTCGCTTGGTCACAACATGATGTTTATGTTGACCTACTCAATTCCCCTTGGAGGTGAAAAGATACTTATTCATGGGTGGTCTCAAATAATGAAGGCCCGTCCATCTTGGAGAATAGGACAGAAGATTATGTTCATGCTTTTCCATGGCTCTAAAGCGAATATCCTGTTTATTGACCACATTGCGAGATGAAGCCGCTTTCAGAAGGTTGTGGATGCGCGGGGTGGCGGTCCTGGGGCTTGGTGGCCTCACACTTGGTTAACTGTAGGCAAAGTAGCACTGTTCGAGGCGTGCTTTGTACGGTTGAACATGTATAAGTACTCATACTGCTTTCAGCTTTGGTTGTTAAGTGCCCCTGCTGGTTTCAGTTAAGGTTGTTAAGTACTCCTGCTGCTTTTACAGTCTGTCGTGTTTCTTCAGTCCTGTCTTCCTCCAGCTGCCAAAACTAAACCAGCGCTGGCGGGGCCGCCTGCTTCCGCCTCCCACGGTTGGCTGCGCCTCAGCGCACGCATCGCCACCCCACCGTCTCCTAAATCGTTAACGCTGACATCCTCCACGCGGTTTGGTGCGCTCGCCGTGGCGCCGCCCTCTCGCGTTGTCAACATGATCAACAAACAAAAGGAATCGGTAGAAGTACGTGGATAGGATGACAGTAGGGGCCCACCACGTCAGTGTATAGAAAAATAAAATGCTTCCTCCTAGTGTTTTCCTGACATCTGGGACCCACGTCATTGTGAGCGTATATAGTCAATAGACAAGAGAACAGCACAAGATCGGCTGACACCTAGGACGTAGCTGCTCGAGCAGTATTTTTTTGTTATTCTTGAGAAGGAGCAGGGTTTGAACTGGGCTGTGGCCCGTCTAGCCCAGGCTTATATTTTATGTTCACCATGTGACCAGCCCAGCTATTTTTTCTTTGTAAAAACGAGCCCAGTTTATTTTTTCTGAAGAATACCCAATCCATGCCTACTTATTTTTCTACGCCCCGATGGGCTGCAACTCTTTCAGGACGCCTGCAAATCTTGAAAGTAATATGAAATGGGTTGTAAATAAAAAATAGATGACAAATTGGCAATTATTTATATTTTTTTTTCACATTTTCAGATTCCTATTTCACTGGGCATTACCTAATTTAAATATATCTTCAAAGTACTTTAAATCTGGCTCGACATTTCGGTATTAAAAATAGTTTGGAACCCATAGAAATATGCGAAATTGGCCCTGGCCAACCAAAACAACGACTGCAATAAATTGCATAAGAAGTTGCCATGAGCTATATATATAAATTATTAGCAAAAAGAAGGAGTGGTCTGACTTGTGGGCCTGTTTAGTTGACACGTATGCAAGATTTTTTTAGTTATTATATACGTCAACAAATGATTCTAGCAGACGTCCGTTGGATGTTAATCCAATGGCCGTCGTGTTTCTTCAATCTCTGATCTTCTTGCTCCGGCCGCCAAAGCAGCGCCGGCGGGACCGCCTGCTCCCGCCTCCCATGGCCGGCTGTGCTGCCGCACAGGCCTCAGCGCCCCTACTACTCCTACCGCTGGCCAGTGCATCCCTCTACTCACCCACATCCCCTGTTATTCTGCGGCGATGGCAGCCTCACACCGCAGCCGAACCGGTGAACCCTCGTACTCCTCTCCGCGCGGGCTTCCACTGTCGCGTCTTCCCCGGCTCCGCGTCGTCCCCTTCCTAGGCCTCGCCGTCGTACACCGCCCTGGTGCTCTCGGCGCGGCGTGGTCAACGTGGTCAAGGAACGACTTCCATCAGACGTAGACTGTACGTGGAGAGGCTGACAGCTAGGTCCACGGCCGCAGCAAGGAAGTGCCTCCTTATTACGCGGAAAATAATTGTTCCTCCACCTGACTGCAGGGACCCACCAGACGGGCCACCGTATTTCACGAAAAAACGTTTCCCCCCTGACTGCTGGGACCCACCAGCTACATCTTCGCACGCAAGGAAGTGCATCCAGGCAAAAAACGATTCGGCCCCCTGACTGCTGGGACCCACCAGCTACATCTTCGCACGCAAGGAAGTGCTTCCGAAAAAAATGATTCGCCCCCCTGACTGCTGGGACCCACCAGCTACATCTTTGCACGCAAGGAAGTACCTGACAGTCGGGACCCACCTGGTCGAAGCGTACGTAGCGTTGTCATTCTGGTCGCGAACGTGTACGTACATATATACTGGTCGATGTAGAGGTGCGCACGTGTCGTAGTAGAGGCGCGCACGTGTCGTAGTAGAGGCGCGCACATAGCATGTACTGATACGTCTCCAACGTATCTATAATTTTTGATTGCTCCATGCTACCTTTATCTACTGTTTTGGACTATATTGGGCTTTATTTTCCATTTTTATATTACTTTTGGGAGTAACCTATTAACCGGAGGCCCAACCCAGAATTGCTGTTTTTTGCCTTTTTCATTATTTCGAAGAAACAAAATATCAAACGGAGTCCATACGGAATGAAACCTTCGAGATCGTGATTTTCCAACCGAACGTGATCCAGGAGACTTGGACCCTACTCCAAGAAGTTTCCGAGGAGGTCACGAGGGTGGAGGGCGCGCCCCCTAGGCGCGCCCCCTACCTCGTGGGCCCCTCGGAGCTCCACTGATGTACTCCTTCCTCCTATATATACCTACGTATCCCCGAACAATCAGAACAGGAGCCAAAAACCTAATTCCACCGCCGCAACCTTCTGTATCCACGAGATCCCATCTTGGGACTTGTTCCGGAGCTCCGCCGGAGGGGGCATCCACCATGGAGGGCTTCTACATCATCACCATAGCCCCTCCGATGAAGTGTGAGTAGTTTACTTCAGACTTTTGGGTCCATAGCTAGTAGCTAGATGGCTTCTTCTCTCTTTTTGGATCTCAATACAATGTTCTCCCCCTCTCTCGTGGAGATCTATTCGATGTAATCTTCTTTTTGCGGTGTGTTTGTTGAGACCGATGAATTGTGGGTTTATGATCCAGTATTATCTATGGAAAATATTTGATTCTTCTCTGAATTCTTTTATGTATGATTGAGTTATCTTTGCAAGTTTCTTCGAATTATCCTTTTGGTTTGGCCAACTAGATTGGTAGTTCTTGCAATGGGAGAAGTGCTTAGCTTTGGGTTCAATCTTGCGGTGTCCTTACTCAGTGACAGAAAGAGTTGCAAGGCACGTATTGTATTGTTGCCATCGAGGATAACAAGATGGTTTTTTTATCATATTGCATGAATTTATCCCTCTACATCATGTCATCTTGCTTATGGCGTTACTCTGTTTTTACTTAATACTCCAGATGCATGCTGGATAGCAGTCGGTGAGTGGAGTAATAGTAGTAGATGCAGAATCGTTTCGATCTACTTGTTTTGGACGTGATGCCTATATACATGATCATCGCCTAGATATACTCGTAACTATGCTCAATTTTGTCAATTGCTCAATAGTAATTTGTTCACACACCGTAGAATACTTATGCTCTTGAGAGAAGCCACTAGTGAAACCTATGGCCCCCGGGTCTATTCTCATCATATCAATCTATATCACTTTATTTACTTGCTTTGTTTTACTTTGCCTTTTACTTTTTACTTTGCATCTATCTATCAAAAATACCAAAAATATTATCTCTATCAGATCTCACTCTCGTAAGTGACTGTGAAGGGATTGACAACCCCTAAGCGTTGGTTGCGAGTTGCTATCATTTTGTGTAGGTACGAGGGAGTTGTGCGTGGTCTCCTACTGGATTGATACCTTGGTTCTCAAAAACTGAGGGAAATACTTACGCTACTTTACTGCATCATCATCTCCTCTTCGGGGAAATCCAACGCAGTGCTCAAGAGGTAGCAAGAAGAATTTCTGGCGCCGTTGCCGGGGAGGCTCACGCAAGCAAGTCAACCATACCAAGTACCCATCGCAATCCCTATCTCTCGCATTACATTATTTGCCATTTGCCTCTCGTTTTCCTCTCCCCACTTCACCATTGCCGTTTTATTTGCCCTCTCTTTCCCAATCTCCTCCTCTCTTTCCTGTTTTCCTTCCTGCTTGCTTTTGTGTTAGTTTGGCTTTTTGTTGCGATGGCTCTACCTAGATTTGGTGACCTTCACCTTAAAAGGCTAGAGGAGACCGAAAGCAATGTTAGAAAGTTTATGGTTTTACAATCTGAGCACAATAATTTCTTTAGAAACGAACTTACGGAACAAAAAAGTTTTATGAGCTTTATGAATAAAGAACTCGATGATATGTCTAAAGAATTTGATGGTATAAGGGCTCAAATTGCTCGTCTTGAAAAGATGACCGCTGAAATTTCGGATATGCAAGCTACCTTAGTCAATAAGATGGCCGCTAAACCAAATACCTATGAAAATCAAGATGAAGATCTAAAAGTTATTGATGTGTCCCCCATTAAATCTTTGTTTTGCAATATGAATGTTGATGAATCTGAAGATTATCTTCCTTTACCTAGAAGGCGTTCTAAGAATTCAGAGTTTCTAGATCTTGATGACGAAATTGATGAAAGTGGGATTGAAATAAATACAAACCGTGATGTTGCTAAACCCACTATTTTGGATCTCAAGGAATTTAATTATGAAAATTGCTCTTTGATTGGTTGTATTTCCTTGTTGCAGTCCGTGCTAGATTCTCCTCATGCTTATAGTCAAAATAAGGCCTTTACCGAACATATTGTTGATGCTTTGATGCAATCTTATGAAGAAAAACTTGAGTTGAAAGTTTCTATCCCTAGAAAACTCTATGATGAGTGGGAACCTACTATTAAAATTAAAATTAAAGATTTTGAGTTTTATGCTTTGTGTGATTTGGGTGCTAGTGTCTCTACTATCCCCAAAACTTTATGTTATTTGCTAGATTTCCGTGATTTTGATGATTGCTCCCTAAACTTGCATCTTGCGGATTCCACAATTTAAAAGCCTATGGGAAGAATTAATGATGTAATTATTGTTGCAAATAGGAATTATGTGCCCGTAGATTTTATAGTTCTTGATATAGATTGCAATCCTTCATGTCCTATTATTCTTGGTAGACCTTTCCTTAGAACGATTGGTGCAATTATTGATATGAAGGAAGGGAATATTAGATTCCAATTTCCCTTAAAGAAGGGTATGGAACACTTCCCTAGAAAGAAAATAAAATTACCATATGAATCTATCATGAGAGCAACTTATGGACTGCCTACCAAAGATGGCAATACCTAGATCTATCCTCGCTTTTATGCCTAGCTAGGGGCGTTAAACGATAGCGCTTGTTGGGAGGCAACCCAATTTTATTTTGTGTTCTTTGTTTTTGGCTCTGTTTAGGAATAAATAATCCATCTACCTTCTGTTTGGATGTGGTTTTACGTTTTAACTAGTGTTTGTGCCAAGTAGGACCTATAGGATAACCTACGATGATAGTTGATTTGATTCTGCTGAAAAACAGAAACTTTGTGCTCACGAGAAAAAAATCAATAAATCACAGGAACGTGATTTTGCATTGATTCTTTTTGCTTCTGATCAATAATCAAAATTTTCAGGACTTCCTATTTTGGTAGAAGTTTTAGTGTTCCAGAAGTTTGCGTTAGTTACAGATTGCTACAGACTGTTCTGTTTTTGACAGATTCTGTTTTTCGTGTGTTGTTTGCTTATTTTGATGAATCTATGGCTAGTAAATTAGTTTATAAACCATAGAGAAGTTGGAATACAGTAGGTTTAACACCAATATAAATAAAGAATGAGTTCATTACAGTACCTTGAAGCAGTCTTTTGTTTTCTTTCTCTAACGGAGCTCACGAGATTTCTGTTGAGTTTTGTGTTGTGAAGTTTTCAAGTTTTGGGTGAATTCTTTTGATGGATTGTGGAACAAGGAGTGGCGAGAGCCTAAGATTGGGGATGCCCATGTCACCCCCAAGATAATCCAAGGACACCAAAAAGTCAAAGCTTGGGGATGCCCCGGAAGGCATCCCCTCTTTCGTCCACTTCCATCGGTAATTTACTTGGACCTATATTTTTATTCACCAACATGATATGTGTTTTGCTTGGAGCGTCTTGTATTATTTGTGTATTTGCTTGCTAGTTTACCACAATTATCCTTGCCGTACACACCTTTTGAGAGAGCCATACATGAATTGGAATTTGTCAGAATACTCTATGTGCTTCACTTATATCTTTTGAGCTTGATAGTTTTGCTCATAGTGCTTCACTTATATCTTTTGAGCGTGATAATTTTTGCTCTAGTACTTCACTTAGATATTTTAGAGCATGCTGGTGGATTTGTTTTAAAGAAACTATGCGATCTCTCATGCTTCACTTAGATTATTTTGAGGGTCGTTAATAGCATGGTAATTTGCTTAATGTTAATATACTTGGTGTTCAAGATATGTGAAACTTTCTTTTGAGTGAATTGAATACTAAGATAAGTTTGATGCTTGATAATTGTTTTGAGATATGGAGGTGATAATATCAAAGTCGTGATAGTTGGGTGATTATGAATTTGATAAATACTTGTGTTGAAGTTTGCAAGTCCCGTAGCATGCACGTATGGTTAAAGTTGTGTAACAAATTTGAAACATGAAGTGTACCTGGCTTGTGCATCCCTATGAGTGGCGGTCAGTGACGAGCGATGGTCTTTTCCTACCAATCTATCCCCCTAGGAGCATGCGCGTAGTACTTGAATTTTTGATGACTTCTAAATTTTTGCAATAAGTATATGAGTTCTTTTGACTAATGTTGAGTCCATGGATTATACGCACTCTCACCTTTCCACCTTTGCTAGCCTCTTTGGTACCGTGCATTGCCCTTTCTCACCTTGAGAGTTGGCGCAAACTTCGCCGGTGCATCCAAACCCCGTGATACGATACGCTCTATCACACATAAACCTCCTTATATCTTCCTCAAAACAGCCACCATACCTACCTATTATGGCATTTCCATAGCCATTCCGAGATATATTGCCATGCAACTTCCATCATCATCATCATGACATACATTACTTTTGTCATATTGCCATTGCATGATCATGTAGTTGACATCGTATTTGTCGCAAAGCCACCATGCATTATTTTTCATACATGTCACTCTTGATTCATTGCACCAGAAGTGTCATATGTATGACAGCAAAATTTTTCGTTCGGCCCAAAATGTCACGGATGTGTCTTTTTTTGTAGTGGGTGTTTGCTTGCTTGGGGAGATGGCGGCGATTGTGCGTTGAGCTCCAGTATACAATTGCTCTACCAAGGTATAAACCGCCTTGATCTTTATTAGTGTTTGTTTGCCAAGGTTGCTGCTTCTGGGGCCTGCATGGGAGATTATGATTGAGTTAATAGGCGGTTTATAACAAAAGAAATAAAATCCTTGAGATATAAAATGATCTTACCAAAAATAGCAAAGGTCATTTAATTGATGTGATGCTGTAAGCCGGTGAAATTGGTAGTGACCTCTTCCAATGAGGCTTCAGCTTTCTCGGCCCTTTTAATTAAGGCGGCCTTTTCTTCAACCCAGGCAGATTTCTTAGTGTTAAAATCAGTTTTGAGCTTCTCATTTTCATCCAAGCTAAATTTGAACTTGGAGTCAGCCTTCCAGGTCTCAGATTCTTGTGCTTCAAGCCGGGATTTCAAGTCAGTCAGCTGAGATGAAATTGACTGGATGCTTCCTGAAAGAAGTCAAAACAAATATGAAGAGTTATGAAACACCCTATATTTATAAGTCCCAAGCCGTTTGCACGCAATAGTAGTTGGCACTTGGGGGCTAATGGGTGCAGAAAGTTTCTTTATAGAGTTGTATATATTTATAAGTCCCAAGTCCTTTGCAAGCAATAGCACTTGGCACTTGGGGGCTAATGGATGCAAAGTTCGTTTTATGAAGCAGTGACAGGCGACCTTGGTTCATTATTTATCCAAGTTTACCCGGTCGGCAAGGATGATTAACAGAGATTTCTTATCAAATTAGAAGTCCCGTCTTAACTTAATAGTTTAAGCCGGCCCTTGAGGGTTACATATAAAATTGATTTATATGAAGTGAAGAACCGGCTTAACTTAATAGTTTAAGCCGGCCCTTGGGGGCTACAGGATTTTACTCACAGTACGAAAGAATATCTAACAAGTCTACAGTATATTCTATCCTATCATATTCAGTAGACTTGGGGGCTAAAGGACTGTATCTCATACGAGAGCAAGAATTAATATCTCATGTTTCTGATGCATGTGCTTGACCATGTCAATTTCCAGATCACGACTGCTATGTACTTGATTCAGATAGCCGGAGAAGATTTCGCCAATACTCAGATGTGAGTAATTGGCCATATCAAATTTGACCTTGCGCCTCTCAACCAGCTCTTCCTTGGCAGAATGTTTAGCCAGAGCTACAGGGTTTCCCGGTTCTTGAAAACTAGCGCCAGTGATCACAACTTTCTCAGTATCCGGCTTGAGAGGTTTACATGGGCTTGGCGGTTCAGCAATCTCCGGCTCAGCAACCACATGATCAATAGAGGTGCCACGATTTTCTGGTGGCGGGTCATCAGCAGGATTATCCGGTTGTTGCACGGAGGTCTCTGAAATTGGTGCTTGTTTTTCTGGCTCACGAGGTTTGGGATCTTCTGAAGACTTGGTGGTTCTGGACTTTTTGCTAGGCTTTGCTTTCCCACTACAAGAAGATTCAGAAAGTCAGTATGAATCTAGAAATGTTAAACACAAGTTTATGGTGGTACCCAGGGGCAGTCTTGAAAGGAGGAAGCTGAGTCTAAGAAGAGTCACCGGACAAAGAGTGAGAGGTCCCCTGATAATTCAAATCAGAAATATAAAGTACTGGATGAGTAATATCTGGGTTAAAATAAATAAGAGCCAGCTTTTTGAATACCTCATTCTGGCGTTTGCGTGGAGCTCACGTGTTAGGCATACCGGAGGAAAGTTCTCCGCCTCCACTGTTCCGGGTTCTGCGCCGGTTCTCATGTTGTTGTTGCTTCAAAATAAAGTTGGGATCCATGTGAGCTAAAGGGTTAGAAAACCTTACTTTCCCGATCACACGCTGAATTTTCTGTCTTGGCAAGAGCTCTGACTCAGAGGAAATAATGGTTACCTCGTGATCAACCGCCTGGCTGCTCTCCGTGTCATTCTGATGGTAATCATTGTCAATAAGGTGGATGAAAAAGGAGCCAAGGGAATCAAGGTCTACCTCCGACTCTTCAGATTCATCCACGTTAAACGTGTCAGAAGCGGTGGATGTCTTTTTACTTCTCTTCATTACTTTGGTCTTGGCTCTGGCCTTCTTGGCGGCTTTTTCATCGCATCTCTTATCCCAAAAGGCGGATCCAGCCTGAGAAAGTTTACAACAAAGTAAGGATTTCCAAATTCCATGAGTGGTGAGGTAAGGAATTATGTAAACTGGACAAGTATACCTCCGGTGCCGAGTTAAGTACGCAGAAAGGATTCAGACCCACTTTGCTGCAGCTTTCCAATGTCTCATTGAGAAGAGTCTTGGTAATGTCATTGATAGCCTTATCAGTCAAACACTTTGAATTGTAACACAGCGGGTCCTTGGTATCACCAGTGTATGCGCACATCAAACCGGCCCGGTGACTTAAGGGTATTGTTCTCCAGCCGGGAAGATGATGCTTTGGGTTGAGCCGTTGATCATGATAGCCTGGTAAGGGATTTTCATCAGCTGGAGAAGTGTCTTTGCAATAGAACCAGGTTTGATTCCAGTCTTTGGGATGGCTTGGAAGGGAAGCATAAGGGAAAATGGCATCTCTGCGACGCTGAATTGAGATCCGTTAGAGTTCATGGCTGGGACCGTCAGTAAATTCATTTTGGCGGTTCAAATAGAAATATTCTCTGAAGAGGTCAACACTAGGTTCTTCTTGGAGGTATACTTCACAGAAGACTTGCAAATTGCAAATGTTGGAAATAGAGTTGGGCCCGATATCTTGAGGGTGAAGTTGCATAAAATGCAGAATGTCATGGAAGAATTTCGACCCGGGCGGGGAAAAACCCCGGTTCATGTGATCAGTGAAGACAATAATTTCGCTGGCTTGCGGCTGAGGTTTGGCTTCACCCGAATTAGGAGCACGCCAATGAATGACGTCTTTGGCTGGTAAGAAACCAATCTTTACATAGTCTTCAAAGCATTAACTCAGTAACAATGGATTGAACCCAGTCGCACGAGGTGACTATTGATGACCCGCAAGTATAGGGGACCGCAACAGTTTTCAAGGGTAGAGTATTCAACCCAAATTTATTGATTCGACACAACGGGAGCCAAAGAATATTCTCAAGTATTAGTAGTTGAGTTGTCAATTCAACCACACCTGGATAACTTAGTATCGACAACAAAGTTTTTAGTAGCAAAGTAGTATGGAAGTAACGGTAACAATAGCAAAAGTAAAAGTAGCAGTTTTGTAGTATTTGTAACAGTGGCAACGGCAAAGTAACTAAGCAAAGCACAATATGTGAAAAAGCCCGTAGGCATTGGATAGGTGATGGATAATTATGTCGGATGAGATTCCTCATGTAATAATTATAACATAGGGTGACACAGAACTAGCTCCAGTTCATCAATGTAATGTAGGCATGTATTCCGAATATAGTCATACATGCTTATGGAAAAGAACTTGCATGACATCTTTTGTCCTACCCTCCCGTGGCAGCGGGGTCCTAATGGAAACTAAGGGATATTAAGGTCTCCTTTTAATAGAGTACCGGACCAAAGCATTAACACTTAGTGAATACATGAACTCCTCAAACTACGGTCATCACCGGTAAGTATCCCGATTATTGTCACTTCGGGGTTAACGGATCATAACAATAATATGTGACTATAGACTTGCAAGATAGGATCAAGAACTCACATATATTCATGAAAACATAATAGGTTCAGATCTGAAATCGTGGCACTCGGGCCCTAGTGACAAGCATTAAGCACAACAAAGTCATAGCAACATCAATCTCAGAACATAGTGGATACTAGGGATCAAACCCTAATAAACTAACTTGATTACATGGTAAATCTCATCCAACCCATCACCGTCCAGCAATCCTACGATGGAATTACTCACGCACGGTAGTGAGCATCATGAAATTGGTGATGGAGGATGGTTCATGATGACAACGGCGATAGATTCCCCTCTCCGGAGCCCCGAGCGGACTCCAGATCAGACCCCCTGAGAGAGTTTAGGGCTTGGCAGCGGCTTCGTTCGTAAAAAGCGATAATTCTTTCTCTTTGATTTTTTTCTCCGCGAAAGCAAATATATGGAGTTGGAGTTGAGGTCGGTGGACGTCCAGGGGGCCCATGAGGCAGGGGGCGCACCCTAGGGGAGGGGGCGCGCCCCCACCCTCGTGGACAGGGTGTGGGCCCCCTAACGCTGATTCTTTCGCCAATATTTTTTATTAATTCTAAAAAGTTGCTCCGTGGATTTGCAGGTCATTCCGAGAACTTTTATTTCTGCACAAAAATAACACCATGACAGTTCTGCCGAAAACAACGTCAGTCTGGGTTAGTTCCATTCAAATCTTGCAAGTTAGAGTCCAAAACAAGGGCAAAAGTGTTTGGAAAAGTAGATACGACGGAGACGTATCAACTCCCCCAAGCTTAAACCTTTGCTTGTCCTCAAGCAATTCAGTTGATAAACTGAAAGTGATAAAGGAAAACTTATACACACTCTGTTTGCTCTTGTTGTTGTAAATATGTAAAGCCGACATTCAAGTTTTCAGCAAATATTATGAACTAACCATATTCACAATAACACTTAGGTCTCATGTTTACTCATATCAATGGCATAATCAACTAGCGAGCAATAATAATAAAACTCGGATGACAACACTTCCTCAAAACAATCATAATATGATATAACAAAATGGTATCTCGCTAGCCCTTTCTGAGACCGCAAAACATAAATGCAGAGCACCTTTAAAGATCAAGGACTGACTAAACATTGTAATTCATGGTAAAAGAGATCCAGTCATAGTCATACCCAATATAAACTAATAGTAATGCATGCAAATGATAGCGGTGCTCCCCAGCAGGTGCTTTTAAATAAGAGGGTGATGACTCAACATAAAAGTAAATAGATAGGCCCTTCGCAGAGGGAAGCAGGGATTTGTAGAGGTGCCAGAGCTCGACTTTTAAAATAGAGATAATAATATTTTGGGTGGTATACTTTCATTGTCAACATAACAACTGAGAGATCTCGATATCTTCCATGCTACACACATTATAGGCGGTTCCCAAACAGAATGGTAAAGTTTATACTCCCCCTCCACCAACAAGCATCAATCCATGGCTTGCCCAAAACAGCGGGTGCCTCCAACTAACAACAATCCTAGGGGAGTTTTGTTTAATTATTTTGATTTGATTTGAGCATGGGACTGGGCATCCTGGTGACCAGCCATTTTCTCGTGAGTGAGGAGCGGAGTCCACTCCTCTTGAGAATAACCCGCCTAACATGGAAGATACAGACAACCCTAGTTGATACATGAGCTGTTCGAGCATACAAAACAGAATTTCATTTGAAGGTTTGGAGTTTGGCACATACAAATTTACTTGGAACGGCAGGTAGATACCGCATATAGGAAGGTATGGTGGACTCATATGAAATAACTTTGGGGTTTATGGAGTTTGGATGCACAGGCAGTATTCTCGCTTAGTACGGGTGAAGGCTAGAAAGAGACTGGGAAGCAACCAACTAAGAGAGCGACAACAGTCATGAACATGCATTAAAATTAATAGACACTAAGTGCAAGCACGAGTAGGATATAATCCACCGTGAATATAAACATCATGGGGAAAATTTTGTTTTTGCCACTCTAGATTTTGCCAATTTTCCTTATTCCACTCTAGATTTTGACATTTCACTTTTACCACTCTTTGTTTTTGACAATTATCACAATTGCCATTTTGCGGCAAAAGCAAAATAATTTTATTTCATTTTGCCACTATTAGATTTTGATAATTATCACAATTGCCACTCTAAAAATTTTCCTTTTGCCACGTGAATGGCAATTGTGATAATTGTCAAAAACAAAGAGTGGCAAAAGTGAAATGTCTAAATCTAGAATGGCATAAGGAAAATTGGCAAAATCTAGAGTGGCAAAAACAAAAGTTTCCCAATATCGTGAAGGCTATGTTGATTTTGTTTCAACTACATGCGTGAACATGTGCCAAGTCAAGTCACTCGAATCATTCAAAGGAGGATACCATCCTATCATACCACATCACAACCATTTTAATAGCATGTTGGCATGCAAGGTAAACCATTATAAGCTCCTACCTAATTAAGCATGGAATAAGCAACTATAATCTCTAATTGTCATTGCAAACATGTTTATTCATAATAGGCTGAATCAGGAATGATTAGCTAATCATATTTACAAAAACAAGAGAGGTCAAGTTCATACCAGATCCTCTTATCCCAATCATTTCATCATATGTCATCATCATTGCCTTTCACTTGCACGACCAAACGGTGTGGATAATAATAATAGTCCACGTGCATTAGACTAAGCTGGAATCTGCAAGCATTCAATTCAAAGGAGAAGATAAAGTAATATGGTCTCTTGGTTAAAATAAACAATCATGCATATGAGAGCCACTTAGACATTTTCATTATGGTCTTCTCCTCTCAACCCCCAAAGGAAAAGAAAAGAAATAAAACTATTTACACGGGAAATCTCCCAACAAGCAAAAGAAGAACGAGAAATCTTTTTGGGTTTTCTTTTAATTATTACTACTACAGGCATGGAAAATAACCTAGCTAAAAGTTATTACAATTTTTTTTGTTTTTCTTAAGATTATTCAAACACATAAGAAGAAAGCAGGAAAATAAAATAAACTAGCATGGATAGTACAATGAACGAGTATGAGCACCGACACTAGAATGAGTGTGTGAACATGTATGTAAAGTCGGTGAGGAATACATACTCCCCCAAGCTTAGGCTTTTGGCCTAAGTTGGTCTATGGCCATGGGTAGCCTGGCTGATATCCGAAGTTGTAACTGGGGTCGTACTGAGATGCAGCAGCCATTGCCTCCTGCGCTGCAGCATGGCGGCGAGCTGCCTCCGTCCTCCTCTCGTACTTGTTTGCCTCCTCCCTGGTGATAACATATCTTCTTTTTGCCTGATAATCAAAAAGGGCAGGAGTAGGGAGAGTAATATGGACAGCGCGATGTCTGTCAAAGATTAGTCGATACTGGAGGAATTGTTCATCCCTCTTAAGAGAATGATGACTAACCATGGCATTATAATCTAAATAAGCGAGAAGTAGCTCCGTATCATTTTCATGTGCAGGTATACTAGGATAATTGGCCACACGGATCACATAAATTCCTCCAAACAAGTCTCCAGCTAAACCATTATGATGCAACCTACATGCGACAATTGCCCCCAAGTTGTATTGTTTATCACCTAATACAGCACTCTTGAGAACACAAAGATCAGAAACACACATGTGACATGCTTCATCTTTACCGTTAATGCATCTACCAATGAAGAGAGCAAAATAATGTATAGCAGGAAAATGAATGCTCCCTATGGTAGCTTGTGCTATTTCTCTACGTTGTCCCACAGTGATACTAGCAAGAAAGTCTTTATATTCAGATTTACGGGGTTCATTAACACTTCCCCACTGCGGGAGTTTACAAGCAGTAGTAAAATCGTCTAGGTCCATGGTATATGATTTATCATAAATATCAAACAAGACATTTTGAGAATTGCGCGTAGATGTAAATTTAAATCTTCTCACAAATGAATCAGTCAAGTAGTGGTATTGAGGACACTTATCTTGCATGAAGTCCTCAAGGTCAGCATTACGCACATATGTATCAAATTCATCATTGATGCCTGCTTTGACCATAAACTCCTTCGACGACCATTCACAAGGCCGCATGTCAGCTACCCTTGGTGGTTCATCATCCTGCTCACGTATTGCGAGCATGGGTCCTTTCTTCCTTGAAGAACCACCTTGATACATTTCCTGGACATATTTCTTCCTCTGCAGAATTTCTGAAATTTTTAGTGACTCAAAATAAAAGTGAACCAAACTCAATATGATTGATAGCAACTACTCCCACAAGTGCCTAGAACCTCTATCATGCTTTAGAATTACTTGGGACCTCATAAATTTAACATGCAAGCTCAAGAACAGGGTCGTCTTAGCAGCAAGAAATTGCAATGAATAAAGCACTAGAACAAAAACTAATTGGACCATTGGAGGAGTCACATACCATAGAACAATCCCCCAAAGCAGTTTTATGAATGGAGCTTTGAGCAAGGAGATCGAAAATGGCAGCAAAATGAGCTAGAACTCGTGCTTGAGCTGGATAGTGATTTTTTTGGGAGGAAGAAGGAGTGTGTGGGTGCAGGAATAAGTGGAGGGGGGCACCATGGGCCCATGAGGCAGGGGGCGCGCCCTGGACCCTCGTGGCCAGGTGCTTTCTCCCCCTGCTGTGTTCTCAGTGCCAGATATTCTCAAATATTCGAGAAAAAATCATATTAATTTGGCAAGGCATTTGGAGAACTTTTATTTTCATTTATTGCATGGATAATTCAGAAAACAGACATAATATAATATTTCTACTTTATTTATTCCAATTAACAGGAAGTAAAGAGAGGGTACAGAAGGTCATGCCTTCTAACTTCATCCATCTCATGCTCATCAAAATGAATGCACTAACAAGGTTGATCAAGTCTTGTTAACAAACTCATTCCGAATCACATGAAACCGGAGAAATTTCAAAGTGACACTAGGTTACCTCAACGGGGATATGAACATCCCCAATAATAAGAATATCATATTTTTTCTTTGCGGTAGGAAGGGGAAATTCGAAACCTCCAATAATAATTGATGGAATTTTTCCAATAGAATTTATGATGTGAACTTGAGGTTGTTTCCTCGGAAAGTGTACCGTATGCTCATTACCATTAACATGAAAGGTGACATTTCCTTTGTTGCAATCAATAACAGCATCTGCAGTATTTAAAAAGGGTCTACCAAGGATAATCGACATACTGTCGTCCTCAGGAATATCAAGAATGACAAAGTCTGTTAAGATAGTAACGTTCGCAACAACAACATGCACGTCCTCACAAATACCGACAGGTATAGCAGTTGATTTATCGACCATTTCCAAAGATATCTCAGTAGGTGTCAACTTATTTAATTCAAGTCTATGGTATAAGGAAAGAGGCATAACACTGACACCGGCTCCTAGATCACATAAAGCAGTTCTAACATAATTTCTTTTAATGGAGCATGGTATAGTGGGTACACCGGGATCATGAAGTTTCTTAGGTATTCCACCCTTAAAAGTATAGTTAGCGAGCATGGTGGAGATTTCGGCTTCAGATAATTTTCTTTTATTTGTAATAATATCTTTCATGTATTTAGCATAAGGGTTTACTTTAAGCATATCGGTTAAGCGCATACATAAGAAGATAGGTCTAATCATTTCAGCAAAGCGCTCAAAAATCCTCATCATCCTTTTTCTTGGATGGTTTAGGAGGGAACGACATGGGCTTCTGAACCCATGGTTCTCTTTCTCTACCATGCTTCCTGGCAACAAAGTGTCTCTTATTGTAACATTGATTCTTTGATTGTGGGTTATCAAGATCAACAGCAGGTTCAATTTCCATATTGTTGTTATTGCTAGGTTGAGCATCTATATGAACATCATTATTAGCATTATCACTAGGTTCATGTTCATCTCCAGATTGTGTTTCGGCATCAGAGATAGAAATATCATTAGGATTCTCAAGTGTTTCTACAATAGGTTCACTAGAAGCATGCAAAGACCTATCATTTTTCTTTTTCTTCTTTTTAGAAGGACTAGGAGCATCTAAATTATTTCTCTGAGAATCTTGTTCAATTCTCTTAGGGTGGCCTTCAGGATACAAAGGTTCCTGAGTCATTTTACCAGTTCTAGTAGCCACTCTAACAGCAAAATCATGTTTATTATTTAGTTCACCAAGCAAATCACTCTGAGCCTTAAGTACTTGTTCTGCTTGAGTGGTGACCATAGAAACATGTTTACTAGTGAGTTTAAGTTCACCCTTAACTCTAGACATATAGTCACTCAAGTGCCCAATCATATAATAATTATTTTTCAATTGTCTACTAACATAATAATTGAAATTTCCTTGTTTATCCATAAAATCATCAAATTCATCTAGGCATTGACTAGCAAACTTAGTAGACGGGGTTTCAACTTTTTCATATCTATAAAGAGAGTTTACCTTCAGTACCTGTGTCGGATTATCAAGACCTTGTATTTCTTTAGGTGGTATATTGAGGCCATGAATTTCTTCGACATGAGGTAAATTTTTAACATCTTCAGCTTTAATACCTTTCTCTTTCATAGATTTCTTTGCCTCTTGCATATCTTCAGGACTGAGAAATAGAACACCTCTTTTATTCGGAGTTGGCTTAAGAGTTGGTTCAGGTGATTCCCAATTATTTTCATTGGCCAACATATTATTCAATAGCAATTCAGCTTGGTCGACTGTCCTTTCCCTGAAAACACAACCAGCACAACTATCCAGGTGGTCCTTGGAAGTATCGGTTAGTCCATTATAAAAGATATCAAGTATTTTAGTTTTCTTAAGAGGATGATCAGGCAAAGCATTAAGTAATCGGAGAAGCCTCCCCCAAGCTTGTGGGAGACTCTCTTCTTAGATTTGCACAAAATTATATATTTCCCTTAAGGCAGCTTGTTTCTTATGAGCGGGGAAATATTTAGCAGAGAAGTAGTAAATCATATCCTGGGGACTACGCACACAACCAAGTACAAGAGAATTAAGCCATGTCTTAGCATCACCCTTTAATGAGAAAGGAAATATTTTTAGGATATAGTAATAGCAAGATTTCTCATTATTAGCAAACAGGGTGGCTATATCATTTAACTTAGTAAGATGTGCCACTACAGTTTCAGATTCATTGCCATAAAAAGGATCAGATTCAACCAAAGTAATTATCTCAGGATCAACAGAGAAATCATAATCCTTATCAGTAACAAAGATAGGTGAAGTGGCAAAAGCAGGGTCATGTTTCATTCTAGCATTCACAGACTTTTGTTTCAGCTTAGCCAATAATTTCTTAAGATCCGATCTATCATTGCAAGCAGGAAAATCTCTAGCAGTTTCTTCATCCATAACATAACCCTCAGGAACAACAGGAAATTCATATTTAGGGGGAGAACATTCATCATCGCTATCATCAATATTATTAGTTTCAATAATTTCATTCTCCCTAGCTCTAGCAAGTTGTTCATCAAGAAATTCACCTAATGGCACAGTAGCACAAGCATAGAAGTAGTTTCATCATAAGTATGATGCATAGCAGAAGTGGCATCATCAATAACATGCTACATATCAGAATTAATAGCAGAAGCAGGTTTAGGTGTCGCAAGTTTACTCATAATGGAAGGAGAATCAAGTACAGAGCTAGATGGCAGTTCCTTACCTCCCCTCGTAGTTGAGGGATAAATCTTAGTTATTTCGTCTTTCAAGTTCTTCATAGTGATCAGCAGATATAAATCCCAAGTGACTCAAAGAATAGAGCTATGCTCCCTGACAACGGCGCCAGAAAATAGTCTTGATAACCCACAAGTATAGGGGATCGCAACAGTTTTCGAGGGTAGAGTATTCAACCCAAATTTATTGATTCGACACAAGGGGATCCAAAGAATATTCTCAAGTATTAGCAGTTGAGTTGTCAATTCAACCACACCTAGATAACTTAGTATCTGCAGCAAAGTATTTAGTAGCAAAGTAGTATGGAAGTAACGGTAACAGTAGCAAAAGTAACAGTAGCAGTTTTGTAGTAATTGTAACAGTGGCAACGGCAAAGTAACTAAGCAAAGCACAATATGTGAAAAGCTCGTAGGCATTGGATAGGTGACGGATAATTATGTCGGATGTGATTCCTCGTGTAATAGTTATAACATAGGGTGATAAAGAACTAGCTCCAGTTCATCAATGTAATGTAGGCATGTATTCTGAATATAGTCATACGTGCTTATGGAAAAGAACTTGCATGACATCTTTTGTCCTACCCTCCCGTGGCAGCGGGGTCCTAATGGAAACTAAGGGATATTGAGGTCTCCTTTTAATAGAGTATCAGACCAAAGCATTAACACTTAGTGAATACATGAACTCCTCAAACTACGGTCATCACCGGTAAGTATCCCAATTATTGTCACTTTGGGGTTAACGGATCATAACACATAATAGGTGACTATAGACTTGCAAGATAGGATCAAGAACTGACATATATTCATGAAAACATAATAGGTTCAGATCTGAAATCATGGCACTCAGGCCCTAGTGACAAGCATTAAGCATAGCAAAGTCATAGCAACATCAATCTCAGAACATAGTGGATACTAGGGATCAAACCCTAACAAAACTAACTTGATTACATGGTAAATCTCATCCAACCCATCACCGTCCAGCAAGCCTATGATGGAATTACTCACGCACGACGGTGAGTGATACGTCTCCGTCGTATCTATAATCTTTGATTGTTCCATGCCAATATTATTCAACTTTCATATACTTTTGGCAACTTTTTATACTATTTTTGGGACTAACATATTGATCCAGTGCCCAGTGCCAGTTCCTGTTTGTTGTGTGTTTTATGTTTCACGCCATGGACCAGCGGTTATTTTCTGGTCCAGATTTTTAAGATCATTGATGAACTCTGCTTCTATGTTCACAGAGTCACAGTGCAAGCGCGGAGCATCATTAACTCTGTTAATCAACGCGAAACGGTGCCCGAGGTGGCCAGGAGATAGGGGGCGAGCCCTCCCCCCTGGGCGTGCCTGGCACTCTCCTGGGCCACCGTAAGGTGGTTGACGCTCTTCTTTTGCCGCATGAAAGCTAATTTTACGAGAAAAATCTGGGCGAAAGATTCACCCCAATCGGAGTTACGGATCTCTGGATATAAAAGAAACGGTGAAGGGGCAGAATCTGAGAACGCAGAAACAGAGAGAGACAGAGAGATAGATCCAATCTCAGAGGAGCTCTCGCCCCTCCCACGCCATGGGAGCCAAGTACCAGAGGGGAAACCCTTCTCCCATCTAGGGAGGAGGTCAAGGAAGAAGAAGAAGAAGGGGGCCCCTCTCCCCCTTGCTTCCGGTGGCGCCGGAACGCCGCCGGGGGCCATCATCATCACTGCGATCTTCACCAACAACTTCACCGCCTTCACCAACAACTCTTCCCACCTCTATGCAGCAGTGTAACCTCTCTCCTACCCGCTGTAATCTCTACTTAAACATGGTGCTCAATGCTATATATTATTTCCCAATGATGTATGGCTATCTTATGATGTTTGAGTAGATCCATTTTGTCCTATGGGTTAATTGATGATCGTGATTGGTTTGAGTTGCATGTTTTATTATTAGTGCAAGCATGAGGGATTCCCGTTGTAGGGTTTGCAATATGTTTATCATTTGCTTATGGTGGGTGGTGTGAGTGATAGAAGCACAGACCCGAGTAAGTAGGTTGTTTCCGTATGGGATAAGGGGGACTTGATACTTTATTGCTATGGTTGGGTTTTACCTTAATGAATCTTTAGTAGTTGTGGATGCTTGCTAGAGTTCCAATCATAAGTGCATATGATCCAAGTAGAGAAAGTATGTTAGCTTATGCCTCTCCCTCAAATAGAATTGCAATAGTGATTACCGGTCTAGTTATCGATTTCCTTGGAAAAATAACTTTATCGTAACAAAAAGCTCTCTACTAATACTTACTTTATTACATCTTTATCTAAACAGCCCCTAGTTTATATTTATGTGTTCTTTATTATCTTGCAAACCTATCAAACAACACCTACAAAGTACTTCTATTTTCATACTTTTTCTAGGTAAAGCAAACGTCAAGCGTGCGTAGAGTCGTATCAGTGGCCGATAGGACTTGAGAGAGTATTTGTTCTACCTTTAGCTCCTCGTTGGGTTCGACACTCTTACTTATCTAAAGAGGCTACAACTATCCCGTATACTTGCGGGTTATCAGTGAGCATCATGAAATTGGTGATGGAGGATGGTTGCTGATGACGAGGGCGACAGATTCCCCTCTCCGGAGCCCCGAACAGACTCCAGATCAGCCCTCCCAAGAGAGTTTAGGGCTTGGAGGCGGCTCCAAATTGTAAAATGCGATAATTTTCTCTCTCTGATTTTTTCTCCGCGAAAGCAAATATATGGAGTTGGAGTTGAGGTCGGTGGACGTCCAGGGGGCCCACGAGGCAGGGGGCGTGCCCTAGGGGAGGGGGCGCGCCCCCCACCCTCGTGGACAGGGTGTGGGCCCCCTGATGCTGATTCTTTCACCAATATTTTTTATTAATTCTGAAAAGTTGCTCTGTGGATTTGCAGGTCATTCCAAGAACTTTTATTTCTGCACAAAAATAACACCATGGCAGTTCTGCTGAAAATAGGGTCAGACCGGGTTAGTTCCATTCAAATCATGCAAGTTAGAGTCCAAAACAAGGGCAAAAGTGTTTGGAAAAGCAGATACGACGGAGACGTATCAACTGTTTTGGTTATGATTGGGTGCACGGCCTACAATAAAGTAATTCACGATGTCATTAAACTAGCAGATGTGTGGCGAGTTACAAATCGTCGTTTCAACTGCTATAGAAAGATAAAACTATAGAGATTCAGTTCAGATCAAGCCAGCTTGGTTAAACCGGAGATGGCCGGGTTATGGATTTAAGTGGATGATGGCAGCTTAAGCGGGGCCTAATGTAATATGGTGGGTCACGGTTTATATCATAAGCCACCATGGCAGTTTTGGGGATTGCAATTTATCAATTGAATTTTTTTGCTCAGGGGCAGACAAACAGATTTCGCAAGCTAGTGCTATAAATTTGGATCTGTGACAGTTCAGAAAAAGCAGTGAAAATAAAACCTAAGGTGGCAGCAGTGAAAAAACCTAGATACATTGATGTAGTTCTTTACAAAGAGATGCTACTTTAATGGCAAAAATGGTGACAAAACTACTTCTGCACAAGATCTATGGCCTATCCAGATTGAAAGTTGTAGGAGCTGAAGAGGATAAGGAAGAACAGCAAGAACACCGACGAACAGCGCAAACCCTAAAAGTAGATCTGAGATGAAAGAGGGAGGTGCGCTTACAGGTGATGAGGATCGGCGGTCGCGCACTAGAGCTCTCTGGTCTTGTTAGGTTGATGCGGCAACCTGAGTTGGTGCAGCGGCTGGAGGTTGCGACGGTAGAGTATGAGCGCTCGTGCGGCTGAGAGGAAGAGGAAGACGAAGAAGGAAACAGGGGGGGGATGAGAGAGATCCCCGTCCCTATTTATAAGGGGGAGAGTACATGGCATGCACAAGAATCGAGGAGGCCGAAATCATCGCATGGCTATAGGGATGCCTCGATTTTCGGGATGTTTATTAAGATAAGGATCAGTTAAGATGCTCTGGGCCTTGTGCAGAGTTAAGGTGAAATGACGTCATGGCGGTTTAAAAGGATTCCAAGAACTAACGTCACGGTAGGTTACAACAGGTGGTGCAGGTTTTACAAGTCAGGTGTTGAAGATTGATATGAACAGATTCAAATCTACCTCGGGCCTAATGTTGGGGATATAACTACTGGGTCATACCACTAGCGATAACCCATGAAGAGGGTGGGTCATAACAAGCCTGCTAACGACCCAAGACCCAAAGGCGACTTAGGCCCAGAAGGATGAACCACCATGAGGATAAACTTGAATTTTAAGGCAGGATTAGTTAGTCACCAAGCCGGACACGTTGTCTATGAACCGGCCAGGACTCTTTAAGTTGCCCGGCGTTAACCTGTGTATATAAAGGGACGACCTGGCGGCAAGTTAGGGCAGGAAAGAAAGAGATCGAGAACTAGGTCAAGCGTATTCGCTCCCTGGTAATCAAAGCCCAAGAAATAACCACCCTACACTGGATTAGGCTCTTACCTCCACCAGGAGGGGCCGAACCAGTATAAACTCTCCATGTACCTTTTCCTGTTTAACCCCTTCAAGCTAACTACGTTGCGATGGCTCCACACCTAAGTCCTTATGCTAGGACATCTGACGTGACAATTGCACGACACTACGGGTTCAAGAACTATGTAGACATGAACGAGACACATCTCCGGTCAATAACCAATAGCGTAACCTGGATGCTCATATTGGCTCCTACATATTCTATGAAGATCTTTATTGGTCAAACCGCATAACAACATACGCTGTTCCCTTTTTCATCAGTATGTTACTTGCCCGAGATTCGATCGTCGGTATCATCGTACCTAGTTCAATCTCGTTACTGGAAAGTCTCTTTACTCGTTCTGTAATACTTCATCCCGCAACTAACTCATTAGTTACAATGCTTGCAAGTCTTATAGTGATGAGTATTACCGAGAGGGCCCAGAGATACCTCTCCGAAACACGGAGTGACAAATCATAATCTCGATCTATGCCAACCCAACAAACACCTTCGGAGACACCTGTAGAGCACCTTTATAATCACCCATTTATGTTGTGACGTATGGTAGCACATAAAGTGTTCCTCCGGTATTCGGGAGTTGCATAATCTCATAGTCTGAGGAACATGTATAAGTCATGAAGAAAGCAGTAGCAATGAAACTGTAACGATCATAATAATAAGCTAACGGATGGGTCATGTCCATCACATCATTCTCCTAATGATGTGATCCCGTTCGTTAAATGACAACACATGTCTATGGTTAGGAAACATAACCATCTTTGATTAACGAGCTAGTCAAGTAGAAGCATACTAGGGACAATATGTTTTGTCTATGTATTCACACATGTACTAAGTTTCTGGCTAATACAATTCTAACATGAATAACAAACATTTATCATGAAATAAGGAAATAAATAATAACTTTATTATTGCCTCTTGGGAATATTTCCTTCAGTCTCCACTTGCACTAGAGTCAATAATCTAGATTACATAGTAATGATTCTAACACCCATGGAGCTTTGGTGCTGATCATGCATTGCTCGTGGAAGAGGCTTAGTCAACGGGTCTGCAACATTAAGATCCATATGTATCTTGCAAATCACTATGTCCCCTTCTGACACTTGATTACAGATGGAATTGAAGCGTCTCTTGATGTGCTTGGTTCTCTTGTGAACATTGGATTGCTTTTCCAAGGCAATTGCACCAGTATTGTCACAAAAGATTTTCATTGGACCCGATGCACTAGGTATGACACCTAGATCGGATATGAACTCCTTCATTTGCTGCTTCTGAAGCAGCAATGTAGTCCGCTTCACACGTAGATCCCGCCATGATGCTTTGCTTGGAACTGCACCAACTGACAACTCCTCCATTCAATAATAATATGTATCCGGTTTGCGACTTAGAGTCATCTAGATCAGTGTCAAAGCTTGCATCGACGTAACCATTTACGACGAGCTATTTTTCACCTCCACAAACTAGAAACATATCCTTAGTCCTTTTCAGGTATTTCAGGATGTTCTTGACTGCTGTCCAGTGCTCCACTCTGGGATTACTTTGGTACCTCCCTACTATGCTTATAGCAAGGCACACATCAGGTCTGGTACACAACATTGCATACATGATAGAACCTATGGCTGAAGCATAGGGAATGACTTTCATTTTCTCTCTATCTTCTGAAGTGGTCGGGCATTGAGTCTGACTCAACTTCACACCTTGCAATACAGGCAAGAACCCTTTCTTTGACTGATCCATTTTGAACTTCTTCAAAACTTTATCAAGGTATGTGCCTTGTGAAAATCCAATTAAGCGTCTGGATCTATCTCTATAGATCTTGATGCACAATATGTAAGCAGCTTCACCGAGGTCTTTCATGGAAAAACTCTTATTCATGTATCCCTTTATGCTATTCAGAAATTCTATATCATTTCCAATCAACAATATGTCATCCACATATAATATTAGAAATGCTACAGAGCTCCCACTCACTTTCTTGTAAATACAGGCTTCTCCAAAAGTCTGTATAAAACCATATGCTTTGATCACACTATCAAAGCATTTATTCCAACTCCGAGAGGCTTGCACCAGTCCATAAATGGATCGCTGGAGCTTGCACACTTTGTCAGCACCCTTTGGATCGACAAAATGTTCTGGTTGCATCATATACAACTCTTCTTCTAGAAATCCATTCAGGAATGCGGTTTTGACATCCATCTGCCAAGTTTCATATCATAAAATGCGGCAATTGCTAACATGATTCAGACAGACTTAAAGCATCGCTACGAGTGAGAAAGTCTCATCGTAGTCAACTCCTTGAACTTGTCGAAAAGCTTTCGCAACAAGTCGAGCTTTATAGACAGTAACATTACCGTCAGTGTTGGTCTTCTTCTTGAAGATCCATTCATTTTCTATGGCTTGCCGATCATCGGGAAAGTCCACCAAAGTCCATACTTTGTTCTCATACATGGATCAAATCTCAGATTTCATGGCCTCAAGCCACTTCGCGGAATCTGGGCTCATCATCGCTTCCTCATAGTTCGTAGGTTCACCATGGTCTAGTAACATGACTTCCACAATAGGATTACCGTACCACTCTGGCGATCTCATGCTGGAAGACCTACGAGGTTCGGTAGTAACTTGATCCGAAGTTTCATGATCATCATCATTAACTTCCTCACTAATTGGTGTAGGAATCACTGGAACTGATTTCTATGATGAACTACTTTCCAATAAGGGAGAAAGTACAATTACCTCATCAAGTTCTACTTGACTCCCACTCACTTCTTTAGAGAGAAACTCTTTCTCTAGAAAGGATCCATTCTTAGCAACAAATATCTTGCCTTCGGATCTGTGATAGAAGGTGTACCCAACAGTTTCCTTTGGGTATCATATGAAGACGCACTTCTCCGATTTGGGTTCGAGCTTATCAGGTTGAAGCTTTTTTCACATAAGCATCGCAGCCCCAAACTTTAAGAAACGACAACTTTGGTTTCTTGCCAAACCATAGTTCATAAGGCGTCGTCTCAACGGATTTTGATGGTGCCCTATTTAAAGTGAATGCAACTGTCTCTAAAGCATAACCCCAAAACAATAGCGGTAAATCATTAAGAGACATCATAAATCGCACCATATCTAACAAAGTACGGTTACGATGTTCGGACACACCATTTCGCTGTGGTGTTCCAGGTGGCGTTAACTGTGAAACTATCCCATGTTGTTTCAAATGAAGAGCAAACTCGTAACTCAGATATTCTCCTCCACAATCAGATCATAGAAACTTTATTTTCTTGTTACGATGATTTTCCACTTCACTCTGAAATTCTTTGAACTTTTCAAATGTTTCAGAATTATGCTTCATTAAGTAGATATAACCATATCTGCTCAAATCATTTGTGAAGGTAAGAAAATAATGATACCCGCCACGAGCCTTAACACTCATTGGACCACATACATCGGTATGTATTATTTCCAATAAGTCAGTAGCTCGTTCCATTGTTCCGGAGAACAGAGTTTTAGTCATCTTGCCCATAAGGCACGGTTCGCAAGTACCAAGTGATTCATAATCAAGTGATTCCAAAAGTCCATCAGCATGGAGTTTTTTCATGCGCTTTACACCGATATGACCCAAACGGAAGTGCCACAAAGAAGTTGCACTATCATTATCAACTTTGCATCTTTTGGCTTCAATATTATGAATATGTGTATCATCACTATCGAGATTCAACAAAAATAGACCACTCAACAAGGGTGCATGACCATAAAAGATATTACTCATATAAATAGAACAACCATTATTCTCTGATTTAAATGAATAACCGTCTCGCATCAAACAAGATCCAGATATAATGTTCATGATCAACGCTGGCACCAAATAACAATTATTCAGGTCTAAAACTAATCCCAAAGGTAGATGTAGAGGCAGCGTGCCGACAGGGATCACATCGACCTTGAAACCATTTCCCACACGCATTGTCACCTCGTCCTTAGCCAATCTTCGTTTAATCCGTAGCCCCTGTTTCGAGTTGCAAATATGAGCAACAAAACCAGTATCAAATACCCAGGCTCTACTACGAGCATTAGTAAGGTACACATCAATAACATGTATATCAAATATACCTTTCTGATGCGGAGCATACTACGGTCATCCCCATGGACCTACCATCGTCTCACCAAGTGCCAAGAGGACCCATGACACGAGCACGAGCTAGCGCTCTCGAGACCGAGATGACTTCTCTCCTTAGTGATATCTCATACGATCCTCTCGAAACATGACTACTACCTAAGTCCGAAATGTTGTGCATGATTAGGTACCAAGAGAACCCTCCCAAGGATGCACATGAAGATGGTCAAGGCCCCAAGTTCATGGACGAAGAGGAACGACGGAAGGAACCGGAGAAGTCCCCAGGACCCGGACATCCGACCCCAAGCCCCGGACATCCGGCCCCTGGAACATCTACCACAGCCACAGCCCAGCCGAAGCTACAAGCCCCATACATCCGGCCCAGGCCCCGGACATCCGGCGCTCGGTGAGCAGCCGGACATCCGGTTCGACCCCCGGATATCCGGAGCCCCATCACAGAAGCTGAATCCTACCAGCCCGGACATCCGGCTCCAATGCCCAGACATCCCGCGCCTCGCGAGCGCCCGGACAACCGGCCCGACGCCCGGACGTCCGGCCACCCCTGTCTGCGCACAGTGTAAAGGTCCGAGGCCATGTATTCCTTCACCCCCTAGACTATATATACTCCTCCTCCGCCCTCTTTCTAAGGTCAGCCTTGTGTTAGCTGATATGTGAGATAGAGCTTCGCTCATCCATCTGGATCTACTCCACCGCGAGGGACCGACACCTCTTCGGAGAAGACCCACTTGGATTCAAGACCCCTAACGGGAAGAACTCAAGACCTCCTCACGGAGAAGAACTGGTTACCCTGTGTATCATCCCTTGTTGGATTCGGATCGTGTATCTCTTTGTGTTTCGAGGATCTTGCATATGTGTGACCATCTCTTGTTGGTTGAGTGATTTCCCTTGTGTTCCTCCTCCTTTTCCCCTTGTGTTCTTCGTAGGATCCCCTCCAAATGTGAAAGATCGGGCATCTAGGATTCCACCCTACATCATCTTGGTATGACGAGCCACATTGATCACGTTTTTGGAGCCCCTACCCTTTGTTTTCTAGCTTGATTTTGTTGTTTTTCATCCTAATCCAAAAATCCCCACCAAAAATAGCCCCAATTTTTTTGTGATTTGTTGGTGTGATGAAGTTTTGTTGGATTTGATCCATGGATTTGCTTTGCCACGTGTGGATCTAGATTTCCGCCATCTTCTCCGCAATTTCTATGCACTAAAGCATCTGAATTTTGCCTCGAAGTTGCCTTTCCCCCGTGGAGTTCATCGCGTTCGTCCACGGAACCCAAGCCTGAACATCCGGCCCGTGACCCCCAGACATCTGGCTGCCCCGGACATCTGGCTCCCTGTCCCGGACATTCGGCCCCTGTCAGCAACAACTCCATCCACCGCCCCATTTTCCGCCTAACTTTCGCCAAATTTTGCCCCGGTGCCCACATACACTTCCGCATACCACCATCATTTCCGCATACCACCACCGCTTTTCGCAAGAACCACCATCACTTACCGCTACCACATACGACAATTTTGACCCATTTTGGTCTGTGAGAATTTGAGTTGTGGTTCCCGTGTCCTATTGTGTTTCGGCTATATAGGTACGATCTGACATTAACATCACCATCGCTCATCTTAGCCAAGGACTCATCATCGCCAAAAAGCGTCTGTGCTTTCAAACGACTAACGCGGCGGTAACCTCAATGACATCTTTGTCTATTCCATGCCATTTGCATTGATAACCATATAGCCTTACTTTTGCGTTGCTTACCCATCAAGACTAGCCTTTGAGTATTGCCGGCAATGTGACTTGTGCACATTAGTGATCATACTCACCATAGCATACATACCATATCATAGTGATGCATATCTTGGTATCATCTTTTGTGTCACAAAGTTGTCATCGCATACACAATTGCTATCTTGGTTCATGAAATTTTGCATGAGAAAAGAGCTCAAAAGTGAAAGAGCCAAACAAGCTTTTAAGCAAAAAGGGAAAGATAAGCAAAGAGCTTATAAGCAAGAACCATAACATCATACTACATTAATATTGTCATATCCGATCATCTTGGATCATACCATTGGAATACCATACATATAGCATACTTGGGATAGAGGTCGTTGCATTTTTGCCTTAGTAGGTTGTGCACAAGTTCCGTATCCGCCTATTGTGCAATCATGCTAGCGTCTCTCTAGTGTTGTGCAACAAGAGCATTTTCGTGGATTCCACATTTTGGCTCATTCCTTGGTTGCACGACCCCACTTATCTATTTGCGTGTGTGTTCCCGTGTACGACATATCGCTATTGGTCTACTTGTTGCATTTGCAAATTTGTGAATCTTTTCCAACATTATTGAAGCTCACTAACAATTGCATCAAATTTTTTGCCACCATAAGCTTTTACTTGTGTAGGTGTGAGAACCGACAATAATTGGTACCAATTGTGCTATTTCCTTGTTCCACATTTGAGTGATCATTGATCCATCTTCAACATCGGTCAAGGTACATTTGGTATAAGTTCTTTTCTTTCTCCCACTCACATATTTTGTTTGGAATGATGGATAGGCCAAGTTCTTCTACCAACCCACTCTTCATCGAGCAAGACGACGACATGTCATCATATGTCACCAAGAGCCACCTCTTCAGTGCACAACGAGCTTTGCATCAAGAACAACAAGCAATGATCGACCACATCGACAATCTCGCCACCGACTTGCGACTCTCTGAGCAACGAACAAGAGACTACTTCGACAACAAGCTCGACGCTCAAAAACAAGAGAACGATGCAAGAATGGACAAGATTCATGACTTGTTGGTGAACCGCCATTCTTCCACTTCTTCCTACCCAAGACGGAGCCATTCGAGTCGACACACCAACGACACCTTCTCCGGCTCAAGTACACCGACATCGAACACTCTACGTCGAGCCGCGCGTCAAGACCGTCAAGCATCTCGCAATCCTCTACACGGCAATCATCCACAAGAGCAATTCAACCACCAAGCACATCATCATCGACAAAACCAAGTCTCTCCTGCACAAGCACAAGAAAGGCAACGTCAACGTCTCCAAGAGGAATAACGAGCACGACAACATCAAGACGAACAAGATGCCGAGGCTCAGCGTCAAGAACAACGACTACGCGAAGCTCAAGCACTTGAAGCACAACGTGCCCTCCGAGGGTCAAGTCGAGCCATTGCCAACCGCAACTGAGATAGGCGTAATCAAGAGGAAGCACTTCGCGAACAAATTCAAGAGCGAGCCTACCAAGCAAGAGTGCATCGACACGTTCCTCAAGCTCCTCCACATGCTCGACAAGCTCCTCCACAACCTAAAGTTCATCAAGAGCAAGACGAAATTGGAAATCCTCCATGCTAAGAGAAACATGAGGTTTATAATCCTCCACGTCAAGGGCGTCATCATCACCCTCGACCACAACACAATGAAGAGCAACGCTATGGCAAGCTCAAGTTCACCATGCCCAAGTTCAATGAAAGCAATGATCCCGAAGAGTACCTTTCATGGGCATTCAAGGTCGACAACATCTTTTTTTTGCACAACTATGATGAAGAGAAGAAGATCACTATGTCATCCCTTGAGTTCCAAGACTATGTGCTCATATGGTGGGAACAAGTCCTTGAATGCCGAGAAGCAAGAGGTGAACCACCAATAACCACATGGGAGGAAATGGAAGATGCCATGCGAGCACGCTTCGTGCCAACCTACTACAACCGCGACCTCTTCAAGAAACTCCAACTACTCAAGCAAGGAACAAAGAGCGTTGAGGAATACTACAAGGAAATGGAGATGGCCATGATAAGAGCCAATGTCACGGATGATGATGAGCAAAGTATGGCCCGTTCCTTGAATGGCCTCAATCATCCTATCAAGAAGATTGCCGACTTCCAACCCTACTCCAACCACATTGAGCTTGTGCATCAAGCTACCAAAGCGGAATGTCAAGTGCAAGATGACTTCAAGTACGCCAAGTAATCGTCCAAGAGATACGGCTTCTCCAACACCCAAGATTCAACAACTCCAACATCTTCTACCTCAACCAAGCCATCTACGAACAACAGCGACAAGTCGAGTTACAAGAAAACTTCGGCAAACTCAAGTCGTCCTCCTACTACAAGCAACTTCAAGATGCGCGCCTCATCATCTACTCCAACCGATGAGTCCTTCAATACAAGTTCTATCAAGTGTTTCACTTGCGGCGGCCGAGGCCACAAGTACTTTGAGTGTACCAACAAGCGCACCATGATCCTCAACAACGACGGAACCTATGACTCCATGAGTGACGAGGAAATGGAAGCCCTTGAGCAAGTGGCCATGCACCGGCGCATGAACAAAGATGAAGATGATCAAGTATTTTCTGATGAGGATTTGAGCCCCGCCCTCGTTGTCTCCAAAGTCTTGACTCTTCAACATCAACAATACGAAGACCAAAGATGCCACATCTTTCACACCAAGGCCGACATCAATGGAAGGTCCATCAAGGTCATCATTGATGGAGGGAGTGTCACAACTTGGCAAGTGAAGAACTATGCTCCAAGATCTAGTTAGTCAAGATGAAGCACCCGCACCCCTACAAGGTCCAATGGCTAAGCGATTCTAGCACTATACAAGTTGAGCATACGGTCAAAGTCTCCTTCAAAATTGGAGCATATGAAGACACTTTGGAGTGTGATGTCATCCCGATGTCTGTTTGCCACCTCCTTCTTGGTTGACCATGGCAATTTGACCGCGGCGTCATCCACAATGGGCGTACCAATCACTATAGCTTCAAGATGAAAGGAAAGGAGAATGTGCTACGACCTTTGTCTCCAAGTCAACTGATCACCGGCAAGCAAGCCACCCATCATGGAGAGAAGCGCGAGAGAATGATCCACCCAAAATAAAGTGAGCGCCACAAGCCAAAATCAAGTGCCTCCGTGATGAGCGAAAAGAAAAACTTAGTCCTATTTGCCACCAAAAGTGAGATGAGAGAAGTGTGTGAGAACCCATCACGTGTTATGCACTATGTCCTTGTGTGCAAGGACGAGGCTACAAAACTAACAACTCTCACGATCTACCTTTAGTGTTGTCTTCTTTTTTGCGGGAATTCCGTGATGTTTTCCCCGATGAGCTACCTCCGGGTCTACCTCCACTACGAGGCATTGAGCACCGAATCGACCTCATACCTGGAGCACCTCTACCTAACAAAGCTCCCTACCATGTCAACCCTGAGGAAACTAAGGAGATCCAATGGCAAGTACAACAACTCATCGCACTACAAAAAAATACACTTCCGTGATGATACGTGTTTGTCACAGTAGGTCACATTTTCTGTCATGCATGTACATCCATGACGATTTTATGACAGAATCAAGATAGTCATACATGTGCTGTCGTAGAAGTGTTCCATGACATTACCAAAATTATCATCACGGAAGTGTCCACTTCCATGACGATAAATCGCGCTTCACAGATGTGCATTCTTCAAGGGTGACCGACACGTGGCATCCACCATAACGGAACGACGTTAAGCTATCGGGTCCGGTTTTGGATCCGATAACCCGTTAGCAGCCCCGACCAATGGGGATTTTCCACGTGTAAAATCATCATTGGCTTGAGGAAACACGTTTCGGCTCACCGTTGGGACAGATGTCATCCACTCATTGGACCCAAGGCGCCTATGATACGTCGACACATGGCACGGCCCAATAGAGGCCCATTCCTGTGAAAAGGACGACCCGTTTGACTTGGTCAAAAGGTGATGGGCCGGCCCACGGAAAGCTTGTTAATGGCATGTTCGCATATAGCCATTTACAACCTGCTAACCCAGAGCCCGTTATGACCTCTCTGAATTAGGGCTAGTAGCGTCATCTGGGCCCTCCAATATGATTCCAGCCCGTTTTAACTTCTGGCCCATGTATGGCCCATGACGTCTTTCGGCCCATATGCGACCCTTTGTAACTCTTGGCCCATTAATAGCCCGTGGTGAAACTGGCTCATAATGAACAGTGTATCACTTTGTACCCATTAATGGCCCATTATTCCATTGGGTCGTTTCCAGACCATGTTGTCTTTCGGCCTTCTCAGGGCCCATTTATTCTTGGGCTCATTTCCAGCATTCGGTTACTTATGGCCCATTACTGTCATTTTCTGCTTGTGGGCCAAATTCAGCCCGTGGTTACAGTCGGCCCGTTTGTGGCCCGTTAATACGTTGGGCCGTTTTCATGTCAAAAAAACACATTCGGCTGTTTTCGTAGAGTTACCAAATATGGCCTATTAACGACCCGTTATGGTCCACGAATAATAAGGCCCATTATTGGCGAAATGATGATACGCCCCTTAGAAGGCCCATGGATCCTACGGCGCGTAAAAGGCCCACGGATTGCACGACCCATAGAAGGCCCATGGATCGTACAGCCCATAGAAGGCCCATGGATCATACGGCCCGTAGAAGGTCCATGGATCCTACGACCCGTATAGAAGGCCAATGGATCCTACTACCCGTAGAAGGCCCATGGATCATACGGCCCGCGGGAGGCCCATGGTTATAATAGTCCGTGTGTTTCCATGATTATTTTGGCCTAGGTTCCAAAAATAGGTTATTGTGGCCACTAGAAAAACATACAAAAAGAACCGAAGTGACTACAAGAAAACAACTAAACAAGACAATAAGGAAACAAATAAGCAAGCAATTAACGCTACCTATTACCTCTATTACACATATTACATCCACTGGGCATCAAAGTTCGCCACCAATGCAAATATAGGGAACAAAGCAGCATATTACATACACTGGCCGTCAAAATTGGCCACCAGTGCAAATAAACGCGGCAGCAAAATAGCAGCATAACTGAAACAACTTCAGAAGAGCTTAAACGTTATCCTAGGTATCCACCATGCTGACAATAAGCTTAGCAAGCTTATTAGGTTTGTCCTGTTTGGCACTAAAATCCTCCAACGCTTGCTGTTGCACCAGAAAGTATGCATCTGAATGCTCCAGGGACTTCTGCAGTCCTTCCGCTTCTTGTTGCAGCACAGTTGATCGATGTCTTTCATCTTGTAGTTGAGGCTCAAGAAACCAAACTGATTCAGACAGTGAGTTTGAATAGCTTATGCAAGCGGTAGTGGCCAGTAACTCGAACACTAAACCAAGACAGGACTTTGGGGTTGTCTCACTGTCTTCAAGATAGTCTTCCTTAGCTAATTTATCAGCTTTGTTGGAGATCAACAAGGATGTCTCACTATCCTGATCCTTATATGCATTACTTCCTTTACCATTGCTTAATAAGGCACTCTTCCCCAATATTCTGCCAGCATTCTAAAAGAAGAAACAAGCAGACACATAACAGGTTTAGCATGTACTAGTATATGAAACTCATTTTGGTGAACCAGTTCATTAGTAAGGTGGACATGATTAAACTACCCAGTCTTCTATTGCCAAGTACTAGTACATAATAAAAGCATCAAACAAACATATATCTATGTCCTATGGTCACTGCATTGTCTTGCCAAATCAAAATAGAGACATGGTTCAAATCTTATCAGTTCAAGACAAAGCAGCAGTGAAAGAATACAAAGCGTGGGAAACTACACGGCACAACAAGATTTCAGATGGGTACCACGGGTCTACATGCACAACAACACTATTGGCTCTGTTGTGATGCTAGTAATGTGCATGATATGAGAAGTCAACTATATACATAATTGAGATTGAAATCAACAAAGCTATTGATAAGAGCATACCTGTTAAAGAAACATCATGAACATACCTGTTGTGCCATTGGAGTTTTGATTGGATCCTTCAATTTAAAAATAAGTTTGTATGAGTAAATACAGTGATACAAGAGGAAAGTAGTATGCACCATAGAAATCATAGTTAAAAAAGGCGCGCCAAAGCGAGCGCTTAAGCGTGCCTAGGCTCTAGGCGTTGGCAAAATGCATTGTGCATAACTATGCTTAATTTGTGCATAACTGCGCATAAGCATGCGCTTTGGTTAGTAAAGCGCAAGGCGGTGGTAAAATGCACAATTAACGCCTAGCGCTTTTTTGAACTATGATAGCAATGGAATCTTAAATTAGAACAGTTGTTCGTTAGGTTTAGGCACTTGTTCTACATGAACAAAGTACAGTAAGACACAAGAATATAGTACTTAAAAACAGAAAATGAGCTCATAGACCTAACCACATTCTTGGTTCGGGACCAGTACAGAACAAGGCGTTCCCAGTCATCGTCCAATAAATGTGTCTCAGGAGAATGTAAGGGAATTTGATGAGTTTCTTTGCTGGTGAAATACATTTTCTTCAGGTAATTTCCGATACTGCCACCAAGCATTCTTGAAGATAGCAGAGGTATTAGCACAGGTTACCTCATCCTGAGTTTCCAAATTGGTCCTTCTCTATAGAGAAAAATGGGAAATTTTGTTGTATTATAACCATCATGGAGGTAGGATGTACGGGACAAAGCAAAGTAATTGCCATGAATAACATTACTTACACATAACTCCTGGACAAACAACTACAACTGGAATTTTCCTTCATCTTCAGTATAATATTTCCATGATGGGAAGATACACACATACGATTTAACAACATCAAATGCGATAGATGCTAAACTAAGACTAGCTGGTTGTGCTTCCTCCACAGGAATCGGCGTACTAACTAGTGGAGTTGGGGTTATATGTGGTAGGGATGGTTCTTGTGCATGTACAACCGGGGTGCTATTTCCACCAAGAGGTAGCACTGTTTTTTTGAAGACCGTGTTTTTAGTCCGCTAGATACTGGCATCACCCGCTCCAATTCAAATGACTGATAAACATGAAACATAGTTGAATGTACAGACATCGTATGAGAGACAAATGCAATAGATAGTGTGGAAAAAAGAGGGCATGAAATAGTTGACATGTATATTGTTTAACTAAAATGGATAGCATGACATAATTTCACATATATGATGTCTATCTAAACTGGATAGCATAGCATAACATAATTCAAAGATATGATGAAGAACTAAATAGGATCGCATGACATAATTGACCTACATGTTATCTAAGTAATCAGGATCACATCATTTAATTAACATATGTGATTTATATGCTAAACAAAGGGCATTCGATATGATGTCTAAACTAATAATATGGCAATGAATATTGTGTATATGATGTCTAAACTATGCAATGCAAGACACCATATGCATGATATGAGCAGTATAACCATGCCAAGTTAGAGCATACACCTCGGTGGGGGAATAGGACTGGTCATATGTCTCTGAATCCATCTCTGAGGAGCTATCGGGACCCAACAAGAGATCTGCTTTGACAGGTAGCACTGTCTGCTCTGAAGGCCTTGTTTTCACTCCAGATTTTTCCATCTCCCACCAAAATGGCTGATTCACAGGAAGAGTAGTTTAATGTACAAAATTGTCGACAAATGGAAATGTAATGAAGAAAAGGATGGGCAAGATATCATTCAAATATATGATGCCTGGTTAAACAGCATGGCATTGCACATTTCACATATATTATGGCTGGCTAAAAGAAATGAGACTGCATAATTCCCATATATGATATAGAAACTAAACACGTGGCATTACAAAACATGTCTAAACTAAGCAGATGACATATATGATGTCAAAAGTAGGCACTGCAAGGCAACATATGCATGATATGACTAATATCATCATGCTAAGGTAGAGCAAACACCTTGGGGGTAAATAGGAGTGGTCAGCGGCGTCTAAATCCGCCTCAGAACAGATATCTTCCTATGGATTACAATCTGGAGAGCGGTGGGGAGGGTTTGCCATTGAACGCACCATTGAGTGATGTCTGCATGACATTGTATTGCCCCACAAAACTCTTCTCTTTTTCTCTACATGTTCAGCATGACTGTGTACAATATTTGACATGCATACGAAAAAAATGGTGAGCATGCAGAAATTTGGAGTGATGGTAACAACCAGTGGATGGATCCAAAAATAATGATAGCAGGCTGATGATTCCTTTAATTTAATAAAAAGACAGATGCTGATTGCTTTATTATTTGTTTCCCACCCAAGATGAACAACATAGGCATACCCTAGGCGAACCAGATATTAGACAAACATACTATTCATTGCTGCCTCGATATGTGCCCCACAACTAATTTAGAACTCAAGTTTGAACTTTAATTTGGACCTGACTTGGAGTCCAAGAGGTGAACAGGACAATAAAGTAGCAGGTAATTTTAAGCAATGCATAACATAAGAAGAAACAAAAGAGTGCGACCTCTCTTGTGGACCCTTGTACTCCTCAGGTTCATCTGCTGAGTCGTTGATGGTGATGCCATTGCGGTGGGTGCCGGCGGTAGGGAAGGAGATCTGAGGAGGCGAAAGATGTTCAGGAGTCGTGATGTCTGGTTTGGTGGATGCTTTTGTCCATGGAGCAACTCAGGTGAGGTGGACGAAGTCGCGGCAGGAGCATGACAAACCACACAAAGTTCCCTTCGACACCTACCTGTAACTGAAGTAATTCTGTAAGGGCTCATTTGGCTTGCATGATTCTAAAAACACAGGGATAGGAAAAACACCGGAATAGGATATGAATGCACATGGTAAACAGAGCATTTGTAAACACATGATTTCTGTCAACTTGGGTGTTTGGTTAACATGAATTGGAAGAGCAGAGGAATGCAAAGAAACATGGCCAAAATAAAGTGAAACCATATGAAAGCGTGTACAGTTAGAATGTTATTCTGCCACTAATGCACTTGGTCTTGTTTTCATGCATAGGATTTTGAAAAGTAGGTCCATGTGGATGTTTTGCTTCATCCCTTTCAACAAAATGCATGAATAATTGAATAGTAGAGTGCCATTGGAAAATTCCCTATTGCTATGTTTTTCCGTTAAACCAAAATAGCCCTAATGGATCGACATGAATGTATAGTAATAAGTGATGCAACAAGTGTACAACCTCTTTGACGTAGCCGTGTCGACCTCAACATCATTGGGTTGGTCGCTGAAGCAGTTGAGGCAGAGGTGGCTGACGGAGGTGTGTAGGAATATTTGAGGAATCTATAGACGGCGTCCAGGGCACTGCTCTGTTGTGATGGATCATTCTGTTGTTGGAGCAGCTCCGGTGAGCCGTAAGACGTCAAGGCTGAAGCAGCACAAGACAGACATCGTCAATCTCAAGTGGGATTCTAATAGCATCTCCAATAGATGATGTAGAATATATGTAAAATTTACATCACCAAAAGCCACCTGACTACAACAGATGAGGAAAAACTGTTGACTCTGAACTTAACTGTCGAAACTGAAATTTACTATGGAATCTGAATGTTACTGTCGAAACTGAACGCAATGCTAGCAGAGAGGCACTTGACATGTAGTTTAGGGAGGGCCTGTAGTTCATCTTCAACCTACACCCCCCTGAGCCGCTAGCCACCACCGGCCGAACCACCAGCCCCAGCGCCACCTCGCTGCCCCGAAACAACTCCCCGCCGCCGCCCGGGCCAGCCCTCTAGGCCTCCCGCCCCCCATCCTGAACCCAGAGATAGATAGTGGGGTACCTCTTCGGCGAGCCCCCGTCCCCGCTGTGGGTGGTTCTTCCTTAACTCCGGCGAGCCCCCCTGAAAATCGACTAACCCAAAAGTCGATTTAGTCGACTGAAGTGTAGCTAAGTCGGAGCAAAGCAGCATCAAGAGCGAGGGGGAGAGCAGCAGCAGCAGCACAAGCGAGCGAGCGAGAGTCGAAGCAGCAGCAGCTAGGCGAGCGAGCGATCGAGCGAGAGCCGGAGCAGCAGCAACAAATCCGGCTGGTATGGCCGCCGCCGCCGAAGGGGCCTCGCACTGGGGGAGAGTCACCGTGGAGATGTCGCCTGCGGCACCAGCTTCAAGGTAGACGCTCCATGGGGGTGCGGGATGGAGCACCGTTGGCGCCGGGAGGTCGAGTTTAGGAGAATGTGCGATGCGATGAGTATACAACCTCTTTGGTGGCGCCGAGTAGGCCTCGGCTTCGTCCGAGAAGTCGGTGAGGATGCTGCGGTTCCGGTGGAGCAGGTTAAGGCGGTGCTGTGGGGATGGAGTAGCCGTGATAGACGAGGCGATCGTCGGAGCAGCTCCTTGGAGGTGGAGGACGGGGCGGCTGAAGCGGCGGGATGACGAGATGGACGACGGATCCTCATCCGAGGAGGTGGACGAGGGACGTCGAGCTGTTGCGATGGAAGACGTCGTCGGGGAAGAGGCTCTGGCTGGGCAGCGATAGGTGGAGGACGAAGGAGGGTGGGGTTTCGCGGCTGGAGCGGAGAGGTTATGGCGGCCTGGGATTTAGAATGGCGAAAAGAAGGCGATGGGAGGGGGTGAACCATGACTTAGGTTCGCGCTTGTCCAAAATGTAGGGTGTGTTACAAAAGTACCCCCCCCCCACCGATTTGAATTAGCGGCCCTTTCGGCTCAGGGTTAGAAGGGGGATTTCACGTGTCGGGATTTGGCAGATGGAGGGAGTTTTCGCGCGTGTTGAAATTTCGGGATAACAAGGCGCTGGTTGTGAAGGCGCCAGTTTTGTGAGCATGATGTCTGAATTTTTGGGATATAACAAGGCGTGGGTTGAATTTTAGGGACAAGTCTAACGTGTATATTGTACTTGTATATACCAAATCAATTCGCACTTCCCTCAACCAAAAAGAAAATGAAAAAAATAAAACTATTCACACCACACAAAGAGAGAGTCTTGCCCCGTTTTACTATACAAATGCTATTCAAAACTACTCCCTCCTTCCATCTAAATAGGGCCTAATGCATTTTTCGATGCTAACTTTGACCAAATATTAGAGCAATAATTTATGGCATGCAACTTACACAAAGGACACCGTTAAATTCGTGTGTGAAAGGAGGTTTCAATGATATAATTTTCACATTGTGCATGTCATGTACTATTAATCTTGTCAATAGTCAAAGGCGGTCTTAAAAAACGCATTACACCCTATATAGATGGAAGGAGGGAGTATGAATCCATTTTATGTCCAATTATTATTTTCGCTTGCTGTATAATGCATGTAATAACCTCATACCAACATTTTAGTGCATTCCAAATGTATATACTACCGCTGCAACTCGAACTGAATTTGAATTCGTTTCTCTATTTCAATAAGAATCTACAATCATGATTGTTGCCAACTTCAACCATCATTCGTGTATTACCTTAATAACACACCACATGATTACTATAGAGATAGATATGAACTATGTGTACTACATGAACTCGAATTCTATTTTTTGAATACACTTGATGTTGATACCAAATAATAGTACATTTGATGTACTAACTATATATTCATAATCTAAACCATGTACCATACATACACCGTCTTTATGACACAAAGTATAGTGCCCCTCCCCCTACATTATGGCAAGTATTTAGACCTAAGCAGCAAAAGCCACATATTAGCCCAAATTATAATCAATGTTCTACATTATGATATGTTCTTCAAGTATCCGTATCCATTTTTTTATAATGAATTATGATCTTTGTTCATCTTTTACACCTTCACGATCCTCTTCTATTTGTAGCTAGCTAGCGCTAACTTTCTATCGTGCATGCACACGCCCGCCCCCTCTCACCCACCCTTAGAGTCCCCTCCATCGCGCACGTTCGTTATTTTTCTTTAGGTGGTCCACCCGCGGTGTGTGTAGGCCCCCGACTCCTTCTTTCCGGCACACACCGGTTGATATACCTCTCTAGCCAAGTGTGCCAAACACAAACACATATATACTTCCCCTATTCTCTTCTCACCGTCCATGCCCCCTATGTACAATACGGTTCCATGCAGGTGCACACTCCCGCCCCTCTTTTCATTGATCTCATACTCGCACACTCCTCCCCCCTCGACATGGTAGGCCTCTCGCACCACCTCCTAGCCGCACCCCTCTCCTCATCTCTGTCTCTCCGGACCTTATTTGCTTCTAACACATGTAGGCGTGTATACGTACTGATCTCCCTACATATAGCCAGGTCAACTATAATTCGTTTTCCCCACACACTGATACACTTACCTTGCTAGTTATGTCTCTCCCTTACTCGGACACACGACAGTTGATCTTCCTATGTAGTTACGTATGCTTACCACAACCATATCGTCTCCCCTCATCATCCTTGCATACCTCCCGACCCGTCTCCCACACGCACATGCATAGACAGACAGACATCCCCCACCCTCTCTTATTGATATTGCACTCGTACCCTCCATTTGTCTAGCAGGCCTCTCCCACCATTTGTGAGACGCCACTCCACCACCAACCCTCAGACGCTCTACCTTTGTCTTTCTCCCAACCTTATTCCTCTGCTACACATATCCATGGATGCCGATCGATCTCCCTCAATACATAGCTAGGTCTCTCTCCTTCCCCACACATATACTAGTCGATCGGGCTCTGCCCCCTCCCCCCCAACACACACACCGATAGTCGAACGTTGTAGGTAGGTATCCATGCCATGGAGAAAAACTGCACCTCTGCCCTCTCAAATTCTAGTAGGCCAGCCGCCCTATATCTTTGACGTGGGCAAACACAAATTCGATGGCACTCTTTATCGATCGCACAACCACACACTTCATTCCTGTTTTCAATTCTATCGATATCTCATGTCCACGACTCCGTTTCACACACATTGCATATGTTACGTTTTTCTATTTGAGATATCATCAACACATTGACTCTGTTTCGCACAAACCATCTCTCTCACACCCACCCACGTACGTACCTGCTCCTAAAGAAGAGGTGCATGTAGGATGCACGTACTCACGTCTCGTTCCCGGCCACACTCGCGCGGGTACACTGTGGAGTTCGTTTTTGTACGAAAAAGCAGCCCACATGATAATTTGACGCGCGTAGAGGTTGTTTACTCGAAGGAGGTCGGGTACCACAGCTAGACGGAACAAAGTTCGACTTGACGCGTTAGTATTAAATAAAGTTATATATTCCTCAATGGCGCGTACAGAATATAAAACGATTGCCGTGGGGAAAATGGAAAAATGATTTTGTCTCTCATCACACCATCTCACACAAGGCGGCGGTGGCCTCTCTCTCTCAGTGTTGGTCAGTGATCCGACTGCATCCCGTCCGCCGACGGAAAGGGAGGATGTGCATCGTCTCTCTGTTCGACGCCGTTGAGGAAGCACTTCCCGATCTGCGGTACCTGTTGTTCTCTCTGACCAAGCTCCGGCGCGGTAGGGCCTTCGCCACTTGCCTCGTTGCCATTGTGCATTGATGACATGTTGTATGTAATAAAATGATATGCCTGTGATAAACTTACTAAATTTATGAATGGCTTTCGAGTCGCTTCTCTGAGTGAGTGCTGTGACGAGGCAAAAAAATATTTTCCGAATGCATAATTGTACGTGCATTGCAACAGGTTATCGGATGAGGCCAATCAACAATAGTAGTACACTATTTGTACTAGCTTCACATGCTTCGTGCGTCGGGCAGGTGTTTTTACTGTAGCTATGAATCCTATCATCCTAGGTCCTCAGATGAGTCCAGTAGAAATTGCATTCTGATGTTTGGGTTCAAACTGTCAGAACTGCTGCACTATCTCTACGTCTACGTATACGTAATACAACAAGTTTTAAACTTGAGACCAGCCACCCACCCTCACAAAGAACACTTTTTAACCTAGCACAGACTCCAGGAAATTTAGCCACAGTGTGAGGTGGGCCATATGTTAATGTGTGCGTTGTACGTAATCAGCACCTCAAATCCTCGATACTACTACTATAAGTAGTAGTAGTAGTAGGGTGGCATGGCCCAGAACAAGCATTTACGTCCAGGAGTACGACACACGCCACCAGCACGACTTCCATCTGACACCATATTTCTTGGAGTCCGTGCTACATCAATCTCTTCAACCTCGTCGTTTCTCTAACTCGGCCATCACGCGGCATGCGAGGTGGGGGTTTGCCGATAGTCGGTTTCCTCAACTGTGGTCCCACTTGTAAGGCCAACTCCAACGCATGACCCCAAATGGACCTCCGTTTTTCCTGGATTCTATCCGTTTGCGTAGGGCAATGGGGTCGTGTCCAGGCCATTTCTCGGATGCGGTGGCCGTGCGCCAAACGCGCAGATGCATCCCGACCGCGTACATTTTTCTTTGCAAACACATATCTTTTTTTCATCTTTGATTTTTTGGTACATGGAAATACATCACCAAAATTTTGACTAGAAAAGCAAGACCAAAGAAAACAAGAACCACAATAATACATTTTAGAAGATATCCAACTTCCATAACTGCTCCTGTAAGTTGGATTAGTGCCTTCTCGATGCATTCATTGTTGATCTTTTTTCCGCGAATATGCAAATCTTGCGTATCTTTTCATTGATAGAAGAAGAGAAAATGAATACAATAGAGGATACAACACATGCGTATGGAACCCAGAGCAGAGAGAGGGATGCATTCATTGTTGATCTGCGGAGGCTCGATCTTGTGTGCTTCTTTCTTCTCCGAGTGTAAAGAAGTAGACGTTGCTTCCTTGCATCTAGTCTCATGTCTAGCCTCTATTCTATCAACAAGTGCACCAGTCTCATCTCTAGCCTCTATGCTAGCTAAAAGTGCTAGAACATCTACTAAATTTTGCTCTATCAATATATCGATGTACTCTTCTTCCCAATACCAAAACTTGCATCCATTCTACACAATAAAATTTTAAGTTAGCACAACTAGTCTAATCCGAGAGCACAACCGAAGATTTGGTAGAGTTCTTCCTCCTTTTGCTGACACGTGGGACATCCAGCATCCAGGTCATGTCATGCAAGAAAATAGAGTGGTAGTTGAAGCCATGTGATGTGCATCTTGGGTTAAACTATAAATAGAATCTTACTACTCTTGAGTAACTCCAAAAGCGGCCACCGAAGATCTTTATTGGATTTGTTTTTCATCACCAGCACATCGAGGTGAAAGATGTGCAGGTTTAGTGGGTCCTCTTGCGTTTTCACTGACATGTGGGACAACATATGAGCAAACAGATGATGGGCTCCACGCGTCTGCTGGCTGACTGGGAAGAGAGATAGAGGAGGGACGAGCTCGGATTCCAGGAAATTTGTTCTATGTAACCAACACCTCGATATTCACGTGTGGTTGTTTCTAGAATAAAACAAGGAGGTACCCCTACTTACGTTACTCTCACTATGCCTAGACTAAGGTTAGTAGGTGACCTTGCGCTTGGCTCTTCGCCTCTTCCGAAAGTCGATGGTTCTACAGTAGTACTTCTGGCAATCTCACACCAAATGAACTGCCGCACGTCCACCGCTTGAAGCAAAAGTTTCTCCTCGTGTTGCGAGCCACCACGCACGCGTTGGCGAGGAAGAAGGCGTAATCGAGCTTCTCGTTGTTCTGTGAGTTGATGGGACACATCAAAGTTATTTAGTACGTACTCTCTCCAAAAAGGGCTGACCATGTCATGGCTACCATCCCGTGCTCCGTCGTTGAGTACGTGCACTATTCACGGCCATCAAGGAGAAAAAATATTGCATAGTAGGTGCCATCGAAGTGCACGACTCACTTACGCACTGCTTATCTGATTATCTCCATTTCTTTCATGACACGTGCACCTTGATGCTAGATGTCTCACGTGTTGGCAAAAAGGACGAACAAATCTCTCATAAAAGAAAAGATTTGAAGAACATAGATTCCCGACGACCGAGAAGGAGCAAGGAATCTCGCGGTGGAGCATCTAAAAGGAACCTGGCGCGTTTTACCCTGTTTTTTGCCTCCTACCCACCTATAAACAAATACGTGCATGATGTTTTATAGTTTATATTGATAAGGATCATGAACTCTTCGCTAACCACTAGAAACGATACATCAGGATGCTAAGTTGAAGATGTTTTATAATTTATATTGATAACCACACAACAAGCCACGATGTACAGGACGCATGCAACCACGCATGTACACACGCCATTGCACTAACTCCATCCGATCCAACTCATGCACATACGCGCACAACATGGAGCACACAACGCACTTAGGAGTACACAACACGTGCATGCACAAACACTCGGCCATAGAATGCATGTGAATAACACATGCATGCGCACACACTCGGTTGCATGGAGGCGTGCGCCATCTGGGGCAACGTCCAGTTCGTTGTTGTAGCGACCAGACCTCAGATAGTCCTTTCTCTGTGCATCAGTGTCATCCCTGGATCGGTAATGCTAACACACACAATACTTGAAGGATTTATAATAGAGTAGCAATCACACACTTATTACATCAAAAGTCTCAAGGGAGAACTTATTACAATAAGTATGGATTAAGCCCATCTAATAATGATAACATCGGAAGGCTTGGAAGATAAAGCGAGTCCATCAACTCCAACAACATCACTGAGTATAAGATCACGACCTAAGGCACCTTACTCGTCGTCTGAAAAGTCTGCAACATGAATGTTGTAGCCCGAAAATGGGTCAGCACATGGAATATGCTGGCAATGTAACACATAGAGAGTAATGAACAGAATAAGGCCATCACTACATGCAATATATGGCTGGTGGAAAGCTCTATGGTTACAGTTTTGCATAAATCCAATTTTCCCTACTACAAAGGAATAAATTTTATTTAACTATCATGGTGGTTGTTAAACATTGAGAAGGTTCCCCCAACTCAATCCCAATTAAGCATCATCATTAACCCAACAAAATTAAATTAAGTAACATGATGAGATCAACATGATAATCCAAGGACTAGATACTCAAAACATCCATATCTGGGGACACGACTAACCATGATTAGTTTGTACATTCTGCAGAGGTTTGCGCACTTTTCCCCACAAGACTCGATCTCCTCCGTTGGATTTCTCGCACTACATGGTGTTTGAGAAACGGATGACCAAGACACAGTCTTTTAAAAGCATTAACTCTCTACTCCGGGTAGACAGTACCACCTACAACCCACTACATCTGCTAGTCTACCACTTCAAGAGCTCACACAACTTAATCAACTATGCTAGAGCCCATAATAGCTTGTGGCTGCACACAGAAGTTTCTAGCATGAATAATCTCATGATCCCTTTGAGCCTGGGTGGCGGTCCATAGGAAAATCACACGGAACCCCGGGATTTCCAAAAATACAGGCAACACTGGGTTCCCCAGGTGCCTCAATCCACCCAGATGTGTGTTAAAGTTGCCACCTAAAGTAAACCATTAATTAAAAATCTCACATATGTCATGGATACACTCACCCAATCCACGCCTACTAGCATAGCATAGCAATATAAGAAAACGTAGAAGTAACTCCCAAAGGTTTGATAAATATAACAGGTAATAGGTACTACCTCATCTACTTCCCAAAACCCCACATATTAATCACATCCTAATCATGCAATTGTTTGAGGATTGATCTAATGCAATAAAACTAGGTAGTAAAGAGGTATGATCAAAGTGTTACTTGCCTTGCTGATGATCCGTGAAACCTAGAGACTCGTAGTAGCAAGCGGCACACTCCGGGTACTCTATCGCAAACAAACAAGCATACAGTAAGCACTCATCTAATGCACAGGTAAAACTCGAATAAGAGATCTAACCAGAAAGTTCAACTTAAGAACTCCGGTTTGCAAAAAGAATCAAATCAAACGAAGCAACGAAACTCAAACAGCGAAAGAAACAAGCTTCGTTTACTAATCTGGACCTAAGTCAAATTTTACAGTAGCAAAACCCTTTTTGAGTTGGTTAAACGGAAAGAGGGTTTCGATACGACACTCTAGGCGCTTGAATCACCTAATTCCGATAAACAAGCGAAAAGTTAAACTAAAACGAAAATCGGATCTGAAATCGCGATCGAAAATAATCGCGGAAAATCCGAAAAAAAGAAAAACGAACGAACAGGCTAACGAATGAACGTTCGCTATCTGCGGCTAAACGAAGAAAACCGTTCGTTAAAACGAACGTACGGATGAACGTCCGCAAAATAAATAAACCAGAAAAAAACTAAACCAATCTATCAAAAAAACAACCGTGGTTTTATAAAAAACTGGGCGGTTTGCTAAAGAAAACTGCCGGCGGCGACGACGAACTCCGGCGGCTACCTCAACGGACGGCAGTGGCGGGTGGCAGCGCGGCGGGTGGCGGCTCCGGTGGGGCGACGACGGACGGCGGTGGGGTCGGCGGCGGCTCGGGCGGTGGCGGCGGCACGAGCGGCGGCGGCGGCGGTGTTGGGCTAGGGTTAGGGTTCGGGCGGGGCGGCTGGGTGGGCTGGGGGCGCCGGGGGTGGCTGAGGGAGTCCTGGATAAGGGGGTATCCGGACTGCCGGCCTATATACTTTGGCCGGACTGTTGGACTATGAAGATACAAGATGGAAGACTTCGTCCCGTGTCCGGATGGGACTCTCCTTGGCGTGGAAGGCAAGCTTGGTGATTCGGATGTAGATCTCCTTCTCTGTAAACTGACTTTGTGTAACCCTATCTCCCTCCGGTGTCTATATAAACTGGAGGTTTAGTCCGTAGGACTGATCACGATCGTCATCAACAATCATACCATAGGGTAGCTTCTAGGGTTTAGCCTCTCTGATCTCGTGGTAGATCAACTCTTGTAATACTCATATCATCAAGATCAATCAAGCAGGAAGTAGGGTATTACCTCCATCGAGAGGGCCCAAACCTGGGTAAACATCGTGTCCCCACTTCTATTACCATTAGCCTTAGACGCATAGTTCGGGACCCCCTACCCGAGATCCGCCGGTTTTGACACCGACATTGGTGCTTTCATTGAGAGTTCCTTCGTGTAGTCGCTGCAAGGCTAGATGGCTCCTCCATCCTTTAACCATGCTGTCCTGGGTGAGACTTTTCTCCCCGGACAAATCTTCGTGTTCGGTGGCTTCGCACTGCGGGCCAATTCGCTTGGCCAGCTGGAGAAGATCGATAGCTACGCCCCCGGCCATCAGGTCAGGTTTGGAAACCTAAACTACACCACCGACATCTGCGGAGACTTGATCTTCGACGGATTCGGGCCTGTGTCAGGAGCGCCAACCAATCACGACGTGCATCACCTAGATCGGCAGTCGGACAGTATTCGGAACATCGCACCTACTACCTCTCCGGACTTTGTTCCAGAGTAGGTCGTGCCTTCCAAGGACGGGTGGATGGACCCCGCCCCGGAGGCCGCACACTCCTCGGCGTTGGAGCCGAACACAGACTCCTCTCCTAAGGGGATATGTGTCTCCGGACCCCCGGACTCACCTCCGACCGTGTCTTCCGGGCCACGCGCATCCGTGCCCATTGAATCTAACTGGGCTCCAGTCATGGAGTTCACCGCCGCGGATATTTTTCAGCACTCACCGTTCGGAGACATGCTAGATTCTTTAAGGTCTCTCTCTCTGTCAGGAGACTCCTGGCCGAACTATGTCCGGCTCGAGTGGGAAGCTGGCGACGTAGAAATTCGCTGCCCACCCACCACCCACTTAATAGCCACGGTCGATGACTTGACCGACGTGCTTAACTTCGACTCTGAAGACATCGACGGTATAGACGACGATGCAGGAGAAGAACAGGAACCACCGCCCACAGGGCGCTGGACTGCCACCTCTTCATATGACATATACATGGTGGATACTCCCAAAGAAACCAATGGCGATGAGGCAACGGAAGACAACCCCTCGGGGAAGAAAGCAAAATACGGGCGTCATCGGCGCCGCTCCAAGCCTCGCCACAACAATACCGGCACTGGGGAAGAAAAGCCAGATGGTGCCGAAGAGGAATACGATCCTGATCAACCCAACTTTGAGCAAGCTGAACAGGAACACGGGCTGGCTAGCCTAGATGAACAGGCGATAGACGGATACTTGGAGGACGATAACTATATGCCTCCCTCTGAATACGAGGTGAGCCTCAGTGACGACGAATTCGGCGTACCAAAAGATCCCATAGAGCAGGAGCGCTTCAAGCGCAGGCTTATAGCCACTACACGAAGCCTGAAGAAGAAGCAGCAGCAGCTCCAAGCTGACCAAGACCTGCTCATAGACAGATGGACCAAAGTCCTGGCGGCCGAGGAATACGGACTCGAGCCCCCGAGCAGGGGATACACAAAGCATAAACCGATGGAAGAAGAGACCGAAGAGCCAAAACTTCCAACACAAGATGAGGCTGACCATCCACCTCGTGGTCGGGATAAAACAGGCTATCAGGCCGGACACCAGCCCGCACCCCCACGCCGGTTCACCACAGCCCGGGGGAATACGTAGGACCTGCGAGACATATTGGAAAACAATGCATGACAACCAAGATCGATCTACAGATCATGGGGGCGCGCCACAGCTCATGACACCGATCGTCATGCCGGATACAATGCTAATAAATCTGGCCAGGCTGGACATTACCGACCAGACCCAATCGGAATACGCCACGACATAGCCCGGCACAGAGGCGCCGCACACCCCCTCTGCTTCACTGACGAAGTAATGGAACATGAATTCTCAGAAGGGTTTAAACCCGTCAACATTGAGTCATACGATGGCACAACAGACCCCGCGGTGTTGATCAAATATTTTCTTCTCCACATTCACATGGCCCGCGGTGATGACCTACATGCCATCAAGTATCTCCCACTAAAGCTTAAAGGGCTAGCTAGACACTGCCTGAATAGCCTGCCAGCAAACTCCATTGGCAATTGGGAAAATCTTGAGGACACATTTGTCGATAACTTCTAGGGCACCTATGTGCGACCACCGGATGCTGATGACTTAAGTCACATTACCCAACAGCCTGGAGAGTCAGCCAGAAAATTCTGGACTCGGTTTCTCACTAAAAAGAACCAAATTGTCGATTGTCCAGACGTTGAGGCCCTGGCGGCCTTTAAGCATAATATCCGCGATGAGTGGCTTGCCCGACACCTCGGCCAAGAAAAACCGAAGACCATGGCAGCCCTCACGACACTAATGACCTGCTTTTGCATGGGTGAGGACAGTTGGCTGGCTCGCAACAACATCGCGCCTGGAAACCCTGGTACTTCAGACATCTGTGACAGTAACGGAAAGCCACGGCACAACAGACACAAGCGTGAAATAATAGCGACAATATGGAGGATACAACAGTCAATGTCGGATTCAGTAACTCCAAATCCGGTCAGCGGAAGAAGCCGTTCAAGAGAAACAATCTGGGATTGTCCAGTCTGGACTACATACTCGATCGCTCGTGCCAGATTCATGGCACCCCCGATAAACCAGCCAATCACACTAAAAGAGATTGTTGGGTGTTCAAACAGGCCGGCAAGATAAACGGCGAGAACAAGGACAAGGGGCTGCATAGCGACGAAGACGAGGAACCCCGGCATCCCCCCAAGTAAAAATGGCGAACATGATCTATGCCACCCACATCCCCAAATGGGAGCGAAAGCATGCACTCAGGGACGTCTATGCGATGGAGCCTGTCGCCCCGAAATTCAACCCATGGTCATCTTGCCCGATCACCTTTGATCGTAGGGACTATCCCACCAGCATCCGCCATGGCGGCTCAGCCGTATTGGTCCTTGACCCAATCATAGACGGATTCCACCTCACGCGAGTCCTAATGGACGGTGGCAACAGCCTGAACCTGCTTTATTAGGATATAGTGAGCAAAGATGGGCATCGATCCGTCAGGGATCAAAACCACCAAAACCACCTTTAAAGGTGTAATTCCAGGGGTAGAGGCCTGCTGCACGGGCTCAATAACACTGGAAGTGGTCTTCAGATCTCCGGATAACTTCCGAAGTGAGGAGTTAATCTTCGAAATCGTCCCTTTCCATAGTGGCTACCACGCACTACTTGGACGAACCGCGTTTGCTCGTTTCAACGCGGTACCGCACTATGCATACCTCAAGCTCAAGATGCCAGGATCTCGCGAGATCATAATGGTTAATGGAAATACAAACCGCTCCCTCCGTACGAAAGAACATACTGTGGCCCTCGCGACAGAAGTACAAAGTAGCCTCCTCCGACAAACAGCCAATCCGGCAATGACATCTCCGAACACCGTCAAGCGAGTCTGGAGTACCCCGCAACATGATAGTCAGGCACGCCAGGAGCTCGATTAGCAATCCGACCTCCACCCCAGCCCCACTCAAGCGGCGTTCGTACCACGCGTGCACAATTACGCGCTCAAAATACCATGGGCATAGGTGGAGGCGAAATGACAATACGGCCAGAGTGCGGTTCGGCCACCAGGAGGCCCGCATAACTTTTTTTTCAGGACCCTACTTTTGGGTAGCTCCTCCAGAAGAGATCGGATGACCGGACTCATCATGGAGGAGGCACCAAGGAGGCAAGAGGCTTTTTTCACACAAGGGAATACCCAGGTGGTCTTCTTCAATGATCGTTATACATGTTCTTGCATACCCGCATGTAGCCTGCCCTTGGATAGGACACGTCAAACTGTCCTATTTCTTTCCGCTTAATGCATCAATTGTACACTTACGTCTTGTCGTATTGTCCAAATAAATGGGAAGTAATATGTAGCATCAGCTTCTTATCACTATCCTCATATTTTCTGTTGAATATTTATTCAATACTACATCCGTACGTTTTGGTACGGTCATTTTTGCCAGGGGCTTCTTATCGATCCCCATACCATGGCAAGGAAAGTCTGAACACTTTCAATAGTGTAGCACCCCAAACTTATAGCATTATATGCATCAGCTCTGAATCATGTCTTGGGTCAATAGTTGGCTTAGCCCGGCTCCCTTGTTTTGGTACCTTACGTTCCGTTATATCGGCTAAGGTAGCGCAGGGAGAACTACTGCGATTGTGTCCTGGTTCTTCCGGACGAGCACCTCAGTAGAGAAAGCCGAAAACTGACCGTCATGATGCGACGAGAGCTGGTCGCTGATCGCGAGGTATCAAAATCCCTAAAGATTTTTTCTGCTTAAGGCGAGGAATCAGCTTCGTCCGATTTAGGCGTGTATAGCGCCCCAGTTCGGCTTTCCAAATACTAGGGGTTTCGCCGAAATTTAAAATTGCAGACTTCTATGGTCAAGTGAGAGTTATAAAGCCGAATAGTCCGATTGCCTGGTTCGCTGCACGAAACACCTCCTTAAAGGACCAAAACTTTGGATAAAGAGTGTTTGGGTTTCCACGAACGCCCCAGTACTAGTTACAAGGGGGCGGAAGCCGACGACTAGCCTACTTTCAAGATTTTGATAAACGACCGCAGAGAAGGTAATATTTTAAATCCCACACAGTGTTGCATAACACAAATAAACCCGTTCTCATATTACATGGACGACATGAGTACATTCACTCAAAAATTATGTTCTTAGGACATTCATTCGCCACAAGACGAGCGCCTTTCATAACGCCATCATAATATTTCTCGGGGCATCTATGCTGCTTGCCCTCCGGGGGTCCATCCTTCACGAGCTTCTCAGCGTCCAGCTTGCCCCAATGCACCTTCGCGCGGGCAAAGGCCCGTCGGGCACCCTCAATACATGCGGACTGCTTGATAACTTCTAGCCATGGGCAGGCATGCACCATCCGCTTCACCAGGGCAAAGTAGCTGCCGGGCAAGGGCTCGCCAGGCCACATCCGGACTATGAGGTCCTCCATGGCCTGTTCGGCTGCATTGTGGAGTTTGACCAGCTGCTTCAGTTGGTCACTCAGAGGCATCGGGTGTTCGGTCCCAGCATATTGGGACCAGAACAGCTTCTCCGTAGAGCTCCCCTCTTCAGCGCGATAGAACTCCGCAGTGTCCGAAACGCTGCGTGGCAGATCTCCGAATGCCCCTGGAGAACTCTGGATTCGTGTAAGTAAAAGAAATGACTCCTCCACATGCTTGCTTTGCATAAAGAATGCCTTACCTCCGCTATCTTTTTGGCCGCCTGGATTTCCTAGAGGGCCTTTTGGGCGTTGGCCTTGGCATCGGCCATGCTCTGGAGGGCCTTTTCAAGCTCAGACACTTGTGTCTTGTAGTCATGCTCCAGGGAGCCGAACTTCTGACCGAGCTCCTAGAGCTCTTGCTGCACCTCTCCCACACGAGCATCTTGCTTATCTCACTCGGTGCGCTCAATATCCGCCTTGGCTTCGGCCGCGGACAGCGCTTCCTTCAGGGCCGCCACTTCGGTTGCGGTCCCTATCAAAATCCATGATGCTTTTTCTTAGCATCAAAAACTTTTTATCCTTTATATGACATATGGACATGGGTTTTCTCACCTCTGTTCGCCTCAAGCTGCTTCTTAGAAAGGCCGAGCTCCTCTTCGGCCTTGATTCCGGCAACTTCGGCCGTGCATGCAGCTGCGGTCAGCAGTAGTGCCTGTTTGATTCATACAGACAAATACTATTAGTTTCCTGCAGTTCTTTAATTGACCCTCTGTTTGGCTTTTCTCTCCGAACACCAACCAGAGTATTAGGGGCTACTACCTATCGAGTGATATTTCCTCACACTTTCTTTACCTCAAAGCCCGTTAGCAGGCTGGTGTTGGCTTCGGTCAATCCGCTCTTGGCAGATCGAACCTTCTCAATCACCGTACTCATAAGTATATGGTGTTCGTCCTCGATGGAAGCGCCTCGAAGCACTTCCAACAAATTATCCGATGCCTCCGGCTGGGCGGAGGTCATCGGCACGGCCGTCTCGCCCTTCTTCGCGGGGGACTGTTTACCGGAATTCGGAACCTTTGCAGGCTCCGGTGCAGTGACCGGCCGAGAGCCAGACTTACTGTGGCTCCCGTCAGCATAATCCATGGGGTTCTCATCCCCCATGTGTCTGGCACCCGAGATTTTGCCTCGGGGCGTCTTCAGAACCGTCGCCCCCTGCTCGGGCATCCTCCGGGACAACACCTCGGTGCCATCCGTGGGTCGCGTAGAGGTCGCCGTCGGGAGCGAATTCATCTCCGACTCATTCAGAGATTCCTCCGAAGAGGACTCCTTGAGATCGGCTCTGGCCGGACTGCATGGACGTGTTCAGCATCATTACGAACCGCGAGGTCAAAAGTCGTACAAAAATATCATGGAATGCAGATACTTACGACCTCGCCTGGGGTTTGCCCCTGGGCAGCCACCCCTCGTCTCTAAAGGCAGCGGCAGTGGATTTATCCGGAAGGGACTCCTTGCCCTTCTTCGGCGTCTCGGCCTCCCCCGACGGGGCGGCCTTCCTTTTCTTATCCTCCCTAGCACGGGGAGGAGGCATTTCTTCATGTTCTCTCCCATCTTTGGGGGGGGGAATCTTCCTCGTCGTCTTTAGATGACGACTCTACAAGGCCCTGCGCCAGTGACCTTTTCTGGTCCCCGTGGCCACCTTCTTGGACCCTTCGGCCCCCTCAGTTGAGGCGGCCTTCTTCTTCTTCCTCTCCTCCCCTTCGTGGGAGGAGTGCACCTCGTCCTCTTCTGGCAAGGCGTCGGGTGCGGCCTCGTGCCGAAGACCCCTTCGGGTCCCTGTGGCCTTCTTTTCAGCCTTTTTCTTCGGCGCCTTGTAAGGCGCCGGAACTGGCATCTCTGCCAGCAGTGCGCTTACTGGGTCCTCAGGCAATGGAGCCGGACAGTTGATCCTCTCTGCCGTCTCCACCCACTCCTCTTCGGTCAGCAAGGTGACTTATACATCCTCCCCCAAATGTACTCGAAAGGAAACATCTTGTAATAACTAGGGGACTTACCGGACCGGCAAGGCGCATTGCGCTGAACCCCCGGTCCTCGGAAAGGGGAGGAGGGACTTCACCAGTCTTGAACAGAACCTTCCAGATTTCTTTGTGCGTTGTACCGAAGAGCTCTAGCAGTATCTAGTGTTCGGCCGGGTTGAACTCCCACATATCAAACGTCCGTCTTTGACACGGGAGAATCCGGCGTATGAGCATGACCTGGACCATGTTGACAAGCTTGATCTTCTTTTCCCTCATATTTCTGAGGCAGGTCTCGAGTTCGGTCAGCTCCGTGGGCTCGCCCTAGGCCAGGCCCTTCTTCTCCCAGGAGGTGAGCTGCGTGGGGATTCTGGATCTGAACTTGGGGGCCGCCACCCAGTTGGCGTCGCGTGGCTCGATGATGTAGAACCACCCTGATTGCCACCCCTTTATGGACTCCATGAAGGAGCCCTCGAGCCATTTAACATTGGGCATTTTGCCCACCATGGCGCCTCCGCACTCCGCCTGTTGGTCGCTCACGATCTTTGGCTTCACACAGAAGATTTTCAGCCACAGGCCAGAGTGAGGTTTGATGCGGAGGAAGGCCTCGCACACGACGATGAATGCCGAGATGTTGAGGACGAAATTAGGGGCCAGATCGTGAAAATCTAGCCCGTAGTAGTACATGAGCCTGCGGATGAAAGGGTGGAGTGGAAACCCTAGTCCACAGAATAAATGAGGGAGAAATACCAATCTCTCCCGAGACTTCGGCGTGGGGGTAATCTGTCCCTCCATTGGAAGCCTGTGCGCGATATTAGCGGCCAGGTATCTGGCTTCCCGAAGCTTGGTTATGTTCTCCTCTGTGACAGAGGATGCCATCCACTTGCCTCCCGCTCCGGACATGCTGCGGTCCTATGGAGAAGGTGAACTTGGGCGCTGGAGCTCGAGGGTGCGAGAACGGATGAGCGAAGGAAGAAGAAGGCGTGGGTGAAGATGGGAGATTTCTGCCCCCTTTATAAAGGCGATGTGAATGTGCGCCTCCCCACTTGCCTCTCGAAATCTCTTATTTTTTCAGACGCCTCGATTACTGGCGCTGGTTGGGTTACCCATAACCGCATTGATGGAGACCCCGTGATAAGGGGACACGATCTCTGCTTTGACAAGACGTGCCAAAGAAACCGCCTCGCGATGTGTGCGGAAGCAGGTTGTAGAAAACGGTTCGAATAAAAACCGGACCGTGGCGTGATGTCACTTTTCAAAGAGTTGTCAGCAGATTAGACTCATGGATTATTATTATTCTCTCTATGGTGGTATATGGAATGTTATCTTGCAGAGCCAGACACGGTCCTTGTGTTCGGAATTTATCTTGGAGTATTCGGAGATGGAACCCGCCTCGCAATGCCGAAGACAATCTACACGCCGGACTCATCGTCATTGAAGCCTGTTTCAGGGGCTACTGAGGGAGTCCTGGATAAGGGGGTATCCGGACTGCCGGACTATATACTTTGGCCGGACTGTTGGACTATGAAGATACAAGATGGAAGACTTCGTCCCGTGTCCGGATGGGACTCTCCTTGGCTTGGAAGGCAAGCTTGGCGGTTCGGATGTAGATCTCCTTCTTTGTAAACCGACTTTGTGTAACCCTAGCCCCCTCCAGTGTCTATATAAACCAGAGGGTTTAGTCCGTAGGACTGATCACGATCATCATCAACAATCATACCATAGGCTAGCTTCTAGGGTTTAGCCTCTCTGTTCTCGTGGTAGATCAACCCTTGTAATACTCACATCATCAAGATCAATCAAGCAGGAAGTAGGGTATTACCTCCATCGAGAGGGCCCGAACCTAGGTAAACATCGTGTCCCCAGTCTCCTGTTACCATTAGCCTTAGACGCACAGTTTGGGACCCCCTACCCGAGATCCGCCAATTTTGACACTGACAGTGGCGGCTTATAAGGCCGGCCCGAGGAGTCCCGCTCGGGTATGGCCTGAAGTCGGTTCCCTTTTTTTAAAATAATTCGCACGTGCAGAAAAAGAAAGAAAAGAAATACTAAACGGACTCCAAAAATCCCGAAATAAATTTTCCCCATCCTCTAAAAATAAGCCAGACAAGATGAACATTTATTTGGGCCTAGAATGCAATTTTTAAAAACGCACATTTTTCCTAATTCAAATAAAATAGCGATAAAACTCCGAAATAAAATCTTATTTGATATTATTATTAAATCCTCAATATTTCTTTATTTTGGGAAAGTCATTTTATTCCCTCTCCCTTATTTTTATAAAAGAAATATACGAAGATAAAATAATTAAAATCAAATGATCCTATTTTCAAAATTTGAGAAAACTCAAATATGGAAATAACGAAATCCCCAACTCTCTCCGCGGGTCCTTGAGTTGCGTAGAATTTGTAGGATCAAGCCAAAATGCAATAAAATATGGTATGCAATGATGATTTAATGTATAACATTCTAAATTGGAAATTTGGGATGTCACAGTCGTGCTATGGCGAAGCTCGCACACAACGGCGCCTACGCATCTCTTGCAGCACCTCTCTGCCGTCGTTGCTCAACGACTAGTCGGAGACGAAGACGACCGCAGCCTCAGCCTTAGAGCTAGCACCGATGAAAAAACACGCATGCTGCACGCATACGAGCACGTACAGAGTGCCCACGACATGGTGCGTCCCCAGTCGCCTCTACTCCTTTTGTGCATGTTGTCTATCAAGGCGGCTGCATGCCCTATGTTGATGTGGGTGAGATCTTCTAGGACTTAGGTGATGACGAGGAAAATTATGAGACACAAGGTGACGTACACCGTCAAGGTCCACGGTCAAGGGGGTGCTAAGTGCTAAGTGCTTAGATGTGCTTAGATGAGGTGCTAACTGCATGAAATGGCTTAGTAACTCAAGTCTTCAATGCATAGGTGCTTAGTTTGTTGTTGCTAAGCTTGCTTCATTTAATTAGCTATAGACTCAAATATGTCTTTCCATCATTTCTTCCTGCAGTCACCAAACTAGTCTCTCTCTTCTTAATTAACTTGCCACATCATATTTTATGCCTACGTGGCAGGCTTAGCATCTATACATGGTGGAGCACTAGGAGAGGCCCAGGCTGGTCATAGTGGGGAGTAACTTATACTATAACATAATACTATGTTACTTTAAACATCTCTATAAAATGGAAAGGAGGGAGTAGTAACATAGACTAGTGTCATATGCATAGTATGGGAGCACATGATATTTCCCCGTCCGGACCGATCTCAAGTTGGCTTCTCACCTTCTTGGCCCAACAGAAAACCCCTCCCCCCTCCCGCGCGCGCTTCCCGCCCGGCGCCAGCTGAGCCTGCCGCTCCACATTGATGGCAAGTAAGGGCGACGCGACCTCTCACTGCTTCCGCCATTGAAGCGGCGCGCCAACCGAGGGCACCGCCCGCTGCACGCCCGGATTTTAGACTACACAGTGGAGAGTAACTTTAGAGCAAGTACTATAATTAGATGACATAAGCAAGCTATAAGGATTTAAATATAATATTTGTGCTTAGTTGAAGGAGAGAGAAGAGGAGAGAGAGAAGAGAAGCGGATTATAAACTTGTAGCCGGTTGTAGCAGGAGACCCAAGATACTTTGCGAGACAAAAGGTGGGGCCATTATTAATGATATAGTATTTATACTAAAGGGACTAAGGGACGCCTTAATTACTCCTTTTTTTGAGACAAACCTTGGTGGGGCTATTATTGACTTGGACGTGGGGTTTGGGGGCCAAAGGCCTACTATTATACTTGGTCTTACTTGCACGACTGACCTAACATGCTCTACCATAGCCGCCGCTTTATCATATGGTTTCACACCGTTCCAGATCTTAGCACCGCCATGCAATTCTTCTCCAGTCCTCCTTCCGGTGTGCACCACGAGAAGGGATAGCAGTCCTCTGAACCCCGCATTTCGTGATCCTGTATGGGAGAGGGGCGATTAGGTTTTTGGGGAGCACACTCCTGTGACTGCTGCCAGCGATGACTTCCTCAACGACAGCCTTCTTCCCCGACCTCGGTGACCTCTTCATCAACGACATGAGTGACAATATCAACCATGGCGATTCTGCTCCCGCTGTATAGTATGTGATTCTGTCCTCCTGGTTTAGTCTGCATCATTACTTTGATGTTTGCAATTGTCGTCATGATCTATTTACTGCTGATTTGGATTAAATCTCATAGTAAATTGCTCATATATTCAACAATCCAATCCAAAAACCTGATTATAGGCAATTTACTCCGAGTGGTTTTGCTGCGCTTTTGAAGCCGCCTACTTTTAAGGGGGTGCAATATAAAAGGTGGCGCACAAGAGAAGTATATTGGTTTCAGATCATGTACTGTTATGACGCCACTATGGGTAAGCCTGAGGGCGATCTTAATCCTACACAACAGGAAGCTTTTGAGAATATGAATACCCTCTTCAAAGCCGCCCTACTCAGTGTTCTTGAAGATTCCATTGTGGATTCCTATATGTCGTTTGACAGCGGCAAAGACATGTGGGCTGCGCTCGAGGCCACGTTTGGGCCCTCGGGCGCTGGCAACGAGTTGTACGTTACTACGTCTTGAGCTAGTGTTGGTTTTCCCCGAAGAGGATAGGGTGATGCAGCAAGTGTAGCGTAAGTATTTCCCTCAGTTTTTGAGAACCAAGGTATCAATCCAGTAGGAGGCTCCTCAAAAGTCCCATGTGCCTACACAAACAAACTGAGAACTCGCAACCAACGCAATAAAGGGGTTGTCAATCCCTTCACGGCCACTTGCGAAAGTGAGTTCTGATAGAGATAGTATGATAAGATAAATATATTTTTGGTATTTTTGTGATATAGATGCAGAAAAGTAAAGATGCAAATAAAAGTAGATTGAAAGCAAATATGATAAGAGATAGACCCGGGGGCCATAGGTTTCACTAGAGGCTTCTCTTGAGAGCATAAGTATTACAGTGGGTGAACAAATTACTGTCGAGTAATTGATAGAAAAGCGAATAATTATGACGTTAACTAGGCATGATCATGTATATAGGCATCACGTCCATAACAAGTAGACCGACTCCTGCCTGCATCTACTACTATTACTCCACACATCGACCACTATCCAGCATGCATCTAGAGTATTAAGTTCATAAGAACAGAGCAACGCAATAAGCAAGATGACATGATGTAGAGGGACAAACTCATGCAATATGATATAAACCCCATCTTGTTATCCTCGATGGCAACAATACAATACTTGTCTTGCAACCCTTTCTGTCACTGGGTAAGATCACCGCAAGATTGAACCCAAAGCTAAACACTTCTCCCATGGCAAGAAAGATCAATCTAGTAGGCCAAACCTAACTGATAATTCGAAGAGACTTGCAAAGATAACTCAATCATACATAAAAGAATTCAGAGAAGATTCAAATATTTCTCATAGATAAACTTGATCATAAACCCACAATTCATCGGATCTTGACAAACACACCGCAAAAAGAGTTACATCGAATAGATCTCCAAGAAGAGGAGGAGAACTTTGTATTGAGAATCAAAGAGAGAGAAGAAGCCATCTAGCTAATAACTATGGACTCTAAGGTCTTGTGGTAAACTACTCACAACTCATCGAGAGGCCTTGGAGATGATGTAGAGGCCCTTCGTGATCGATTCCCCCTCCGGCGGAGCACCGACGAAGGCTCCAAGATGGGATCTCGCGGATACAGAAGGTTACGGCGGTGGAAATAGTTTTCCGTGGTCGCTTCTGATGTTTTCGGGGTATATGGGTATATATATAGGAGGAATAAATAGGTTGGTGGACGCTCGAGGGCCCACGAGGGTGGTGGCGCGCCCACCTGTTGGGGCGTGCCGGAAACCCGCGTGGCCACCTCGCTTGTTTCTTGACTTCCCTCCAAGTCCTCTGGATCACGTTTGTTCCAAAAATAATGCTCCCGAAGGTTTCATTCCGTTTGGACTCTGTCGTGGAATTGTCACGTCAGATGTCCTCGTGAAAGGACTTAGTTGTGGAGCCATCGCAACTAGGAAGCTTGAAGGGGTTAATCAGGACAAAGGACACGAGAGGTTTTATTCTAGTTCGGCCCCTTACGGTGAAGGTAAGGCCTACGTCTAGTTGGGTTGGTATTGATGTTTCGATGACCAGGGAGCGAGATACGCTATGCCTGGCTCTCGATGAGTTGTTTCTTTTCCTAAGTCGCCCGCAGGTCGTCCCCTTATATACACGGGTTGACACCCTGCGGCTTACAGAGTCCCGTCCGGCTTATACACAATGTCCGTCTCGGCGACTAGTTAAGTCTACCTTATGATACAAGTATATTATTATGGCAGTTTACTACAACGGGCCTTAAGTCGCCTGTGGGCCTTAAGCTCTTGATGAACCGCCATCTTCATACTTCAGACTTGGGCTTCTCTCTAGTGAATCTTTTTTGCGTAACCCGGTCCCTCCTGGGCGGCTTACACAAATAGTTATATCCCCAACATTAGGCCCCAGATTGATTTGAACCTGTTCATGTCAATCTTAAAATACCTTATGAACTGTCCTGTAGTCTCTTGTCTTGCACGAAGAATTTTAGCCCGCCGTGACGTCATCATCTGGATCCGGGTTAAATCACCGTGACGTCATCTTCAATAAAACTTATTTTTATTCCATCATATCTTCAATGGATCTTTGTCTTTACTGACCATCCCGAGAATCAAGGCGCCAGAGCCGCTGGATAATAAATGTTATCTCCTCGTCTTTCGCGCCCTCTCGGTCAGTCTTCCCTTATAAATAGGGCGACCTAGGTCTTTCCCCCAGCCGTCTTCCTCCCCTTGCCTCCTCCCGAGCTCTGCCGCCACCACCGTCGAACCTCTCATCTTCATCGACTCAGGCCGCTGCATCAACCTGACTCTGACCAGAGATCAACGGCGAACCTTTGCAGCTCGTCCGCATCTGTGAGTTCCTTTCATTCCCTTTCACATATCTGCATGAGGTCCTTGTCGAGTTCGTTGGTGTTCATCACTGGCCGACACCAAACCCTCGCTAGTTCCTTCCAATGCCCTGTTTAGATCGTGAAAACCACGTAGAACTGCTGCGGTGCTTGTTTGTGTTGATCTTGCATAAAAATAGATCTCCTTTCCCTTGTTCAGGAACCCTCTTCGAGTGCATGAACTTCTCTGCCTCGTTTTAGGTCTAGAAAATTTCCTTTCGGAGCAATATTTTGATCCAGAGTAATAACTGTTATCTGTGAAACTTGCTTTTATCACTCAGAAAACCTCTTCTGGTAAATGCCCTGAAATACAACTGTCGAGGTGTCCGGCTTAAATAAATGACATAGAACTTTAATTGCTCCTCATGACCCGGAAAAAATTGTGAACTGCACTTGATACTTGTAGCGGCTTAAGTATTGTTGCACAGTCATCCTTACATCATTAGGCCCCTCATTAAGCCACCACTTTGAATAATTAGAATCTTTCTCCCGGGCTAAAATTGAACCGGATCTTCTTGTTTTTCCATAGGCCAATTGCTGTGATGGCTCCTAAGGCTACCAAGGCCCCTGTAACTTGCAATTGGGTTCCATCCATAGTTACCAATAGAAAACTAGCTGAGTTTGTGAAGTCTGGGCATCTGCCAAAAGAGGATGTCATGTCTTACCGTGCCCCTGACCCGTCTGAAGAAAAGCCTCATCCCAAAGCAGGGGAAGCAATAATTTTTACGGATCATATGAGCCGTGGATTTGCTCCTCCCGGCTCAAAATTCTTCAGGGAGGTTTTGAATTTCTTTGACCTTAGACCTCAAGACATCGGACCCAATTCCGTGTCAAATATTTGTAATTTTCAAGTCTTCTGCGAGGTGTACCTGGGTGAGGAGCCAAGTCTGCTATTGTTCAGGGAACTTTTTTACATGAACCGGCAAAATGTACGTGCAATGGGCCCAGTCTTGAGCTTGGCGGCATCTCAATCCAGCGACGGAGAGACTGTCTTTTCCCTTATGCTGAGTTGCCGAGTCACCCCAAATCTTGGAACCAGACGTGGTTCTACTGTCAGGACACTTCTCCGGCTGATGAAAAACCTCTGCCCGGCTTTCGCGCCCTGCGCCTTGAGTCTAACCATCCGCTACCAGACAAGCTGACAACCCTTGAACGCGTGCCTCTCAATTCCACCATCAAGAAGATTAAAGCTCTCTTGGGAAATGGTTTAAACGGCATCGATCTGGTCCGAGTCTGGGTCACTTGGCGTATACTTCCATTAAGCCGCCGTCCCGGCTTAATGTGTACTTATACTGGAGAAAAGAATGATCCGCTACGCCATAGCCCTGACGACTTACCAGATGACGTGGTGGATGCTACAACCCAGTCACTGCTGAAGGAGGGCACTGTGACGAGCAACGCCTTCGGCTTACTTCCATTTTGCAAGAATAACCCGGCCCCTGCGGTAAGTTATCAATCGTAACAAATGTTTACGGATACATTATACCTTTCTTGATACTCATAATTCTTTAACTTTTTCCACAGGCCGTGATGACTTCTGGAAAGCCAAATATGACCATGAAGCTGCCAAACAAGCCAGGACGACCAAGAAAGCTGAAAGGAAAGCCGCCAAGGTAGGAACCTCAAAGAAGAAGAAACCCAGCGCCTCCGACTTACTCAGATTGGAGGATAGCTCTTCGGATGAGGAAGAGGTAATCTTTAAATTTTCTTAAGTCCCTTGTTATCACCTGTCTGACATTTTATCCCTTCAGGAGGATACGGGGAACAGTCGAGCAGCCAATGAAGAGGTAACTATAATCTCCTCCGACTCAGAGCCTTTGCCAAAGCAAAAGATCCGAAGGGTGACCCGGAAAGTAAGATTTTCACATGCACTTGCTTATCAAGATCCTCAATTTCTTTTGAAGCAACAACAGCTTGAGAGCCGGAGGCAGACCCGGAACAACAAGGATGCAGAACTCTCCTTCGGCTTACCTGACGTAACCAGGAAGCGTCGGACTGAGGTTATCTCCGACTTACGTTCTGTTTTACCTTTAGCGGGCTTAATTCGTCATCCTCTCAATTCGTCCGACTCCAATTATCAGGATACTTCTCCTTCTTCCGGTGAATCCATGCAGTCAAACATGCCGACTTTCAAAACTGCTCCCGGGTAATGTAACCTTATGCACTTTTACTTTACCCATGCTTGCGTATTCATCCTTCTGCTTTTGTTAACAGCATGCAAGTGAAGCCCAGTAAACGGGCAAAGAAGAATAAGCCATCCGAAGAGCCGGTCGTAGCTGAACCGGTGATTAATGCATCTGCTCCAGACAGCTCTGCCCATCAGCCACCGCCAGATCCGGCTTCTGATATTCCAATGCCAACTTCTGATCCACCTGCCGAAGATACTCTCCACACAAGTGACCCGGAAACTCCTAGCCCGGTCAAAACAAATGAACCGGAAGTTGAGATTGTGAAGTCTCAGTTTGTTGAACCAGGACGGCCTACCGTCCTTGCCAAATGTACGCCAAGGAAGAATTTGCCCAACGCCGAACAGGCCAAGCAGGACATTACTGATTATACTCACTTAAGCATTGGTGATATAGTCTCGGGCTATCTGAATCAAGTGCATAATAGCCGTGACCTGGAAATTGACATGGTGAAACAAATACAGCACAAATCTGAGGTATTACTTATACTGTTTACCTGAGTCTTACATATTGTACCAGCCCCCAAGTCTATTGCTTATTGAACAAATATGTTGTAGACTTTAGAAATCTGCTTTACCTGTTAACTTATCCGGCTCAAGAAGAATTTACTTAACCCGGTTATAACATAAGGCTTTTAAATTTGCAACATACATTAGCCCCCAAGTGTCAAGTATCTTTACTTGTAAGGTGCTTGAGACTTTAATATATGCGACCCGGTAAGATAAGGTTTAAATTCTTCAGCATACATTAGCCCCCAAGTGTCAAGTATCTTTACTTGTAAGGTGCTTGAGACTTTAATGTTACCTTATAATCCTTACCATAACCTGGTGTTAATGCAGGCTGCCATAAGTCAGTTTGAATCAGAGCTTGCGGTCCTGAAGAGTCGTCTGGAAACTCAAGAACTTGAGACACAGAAGGCTAACTCCAAATTTGAATTCAGTGTCTCTGAAAATGAGAAACTAAAGAAGAAATTTGAGTCGGAGAAGAAAACTTGGGCTAATGAGAAGGCTTCCCTGGTGACTCGGGCCGAAACAGCCGAAGCATCTCTTGCAGAAGCAACAACCGAGCTGACCGACTTAAAACAGCAAATATCTCAAATGGTCTCAGCCATCTTCGGTAAGTTATTGTGAAACAGATTTAAACATTGTAGCCTTATACTGACTATTGCATTAATTACTTCCGGCTGACGGTTATGTTTATGCACTTACAGGCTCCAGGAGTACCAATCTGAAGCAAAACATGCAGATCAAGCTCAAAGCAGTTTACACCTTAGTGGAACAGCTGTACACCGGGTCACAATGCGCTTTGGCCGTTGTAGCCTTATCAACTCCACATCCCGACCTTCTGCAAGACATTTTGAAGAGCCTCGCCTTTCTTCCTCAGCGGATCCAAGACTTAAGGCGGGCGTCCTCAAGAGCCAGTGCTGTGGACACACTGAGACGGGCTAAAGCATGGCTCCCAGAACTAGACCCGTCCGACCTTGCCCTTGGGCACCCAAGTCTGAAGGAAGACGGCACTGCATTTGATGACCATGATTTCACCGCCTGCGTCAGAGCCATACGTCCGGTGGCAACCCTTATTGGAAACGACATTGACCTTAGCAAGTATGCGCCGGCTTATGATAGTGAAAACCGGAGAATCCCAAATGCTCCATATGATCAAATCAGTCTAATCCCTCCAATTCGTAAGCATACTTTCGCTCCTGAAGTAGACCCGGTCGGTTTAATAGATGATGAAGCTGAGTTTGAAGCTTTGAGCGGCATTGATTGGGCCTCATCAACTTTCCATGACAAAACAGCCGATGGAGAAGCGGAGAAGGATAACCCGGAGCCCTCAAGCCCGCCGAAGGAGTGAATCGCCAGGTGTTTGGCCAAAAAACAATGCTTCATCAATTCAGACTCGGGGAGTCTTGTAATAGGGTAGAAAGAACTCCCAATGTTCGTCATGCCTTCGTGCATGCTCTTACCGCTTAACGCTTTCCGTAAGCCGTCGTGGCTGTATATTTCTGGCTTTATTTCTTTGGCGTTTTAAATTCTGCCCGCCTTATTCTGCACAGAAAGTGTTGATAACCCGGACACAAACCAACCGTTTGATATACAGGCTGGTTTATGATCATATCTTGTTAAACCTAAGCATAATAGCATACCTGCGATCCTTGGATAATCTTTCCGGTTCATATGACGTTCACCCGACACTTAACGACCTGGGGCGATGAATATTAAACCGGCAAGATAAAAAACATCTCATAATGCTTTCCACAAGGTTTCAGGATAATCAAAATACTTTACAGGCTTTTGATTCGGATACGGTCAGTAAACCGTTCCAAAGGGGTTAAGCTAAGATTCGGATACTATCATATAGCCCCCAGTGGCTTGGCGATGCCGATCAAGTGGGTATCGACAGCTATGTTCTCTTTGGTTCGAATACGACCTATGTTTGAACAGGAAGCCCCCAAGTGACCATAGGATTTGTTTAATGACGCTGATTCGTATACGATCCACATCAGACCTAAAGGGGTTAAGCTGTGATTCAAATATGATCAGGAAGCCCCCCAAGTAGTCCTGGCAAGTATGCCGATCAAGTGGGTATCGACAACTATGTTCTCTTCGGTTCGGATACGACCTATGTTTGAACAGGAAGCCCCCAAATGACCATGGCTAGATTCAGAGATGATCATAAGCCGGACCAAAGGTAAAACCGGATTCAGATATGATCCGGTCCCTATTGGTTGTTTCCACCACCTGTCAAAAAGACATATACACTTTTTTGAGGGTGAAAAAAGGACAGAGGTCCTGCTTTATTACTTTATATAATATGTACATTGTCAAAAAATATATACATCTAAAGAGTCGGTGGCTTAAGTATAGTAAGGCCGAAGATGGGCTATATTCCACGGCCGGCAGGTCTCCTCCTCCGACTTACATGAGTCTTTGTGCTCTCGAATATCAATGAGGTAGTATGACCCGTTGTTCAGATTCTTGCTGACCACAAAGGGTTCTTCCCAAGGAGGGGATAGCTTGTGCATATCAGACTGATCCTGGATGAGCCGGAGCACTAAATCGCCTTCCTGAAATGTTCTGCTCCTGACCCGGCGGCTGTGATAACGATGAAGGTCTTGCTGGTAAATCGCCGAGCGGGCTATTGCCAAGTCTCGCTCCTCATCCAACAAGTCAAGTGCCTCTTGTCGAGCCTTTTCATTGTCAACCTCAACATAAGCTGGCACACCGGGTGAGTCGTGCCGGATATCACTTGGCAGAACTGCCTCTGCTCCATACACCATGAAAAAAGGTGTATAACCCATGGATCTGTTAGGCGTAGTGTTGATGCTCCACAGCACAGAGGGCAACTCTTCCACCCAACAACCCAGAGTCCGCTGTAAAGGGACCAAGAGCCGTGGTTTGATACCCCTTAAGATCTCCTGATTAGCTCTTTCTGCTTGACCATTGGATTGAGGATGAGCAACAGCCGAAACGTCAAGCCGGATATGTTCCCGTTGACAAAACTCTTCCATGGCACCCTTGGAGAGATTAGTGCCATTATCAGTTATGATGCTATGTGGAAAACCAAAACGAACGATCACCTTTTTGATGAACTGAACTGCCGTGGCCGCATCACACTGACTGACTGGCTCTGCCTCAACCCACTTTGTAAATTTATCCACTGCCACCAGGAGGTGTGTCTTTTTATCCTTAGACCTTTTGAAAGGTCCCACCATGTCAAGCCCCCAGACTGCAAACGGCCAAGTAATTGGAATCATCCTCAATTCTTGAGCCGGCATATGAGCTCGTCGTGAAATTTTTTTACATCTGTCACACTTGCTAACAAGATCTTCTGCATCTGCATGAGCCGTCAGCCAATAAAAACCATGACGGAAAGCCTTGGCCACCAGAGATTCTGAACCGGCGTGATGACCACAATCTCCTTCATGGATTTATCGAAGTATCTCTTGACCCTCTGCAGGCGACACACAACGCTGGAATGCCCCTGTGACACTGAGATGATGTACCTCGCCGTTAACAATTGTCATGGATTTGGACCGCCTGACAATTTGTCTCGCCAAGGTCTCATCCTCAGGCAGCTCTCCCCGGGTCATATAAGCCAAATATGGCAATGTCCAATCCGGGATGACGTGAAGTGCAGCCACCAACTGTGCCTCCGGGTCTGGCACTGCAAGCTCCTCCTCTGTAGGTACCTTGACAGAAGGATTATGTAAAACGTCAAGAAAGGTGTTAGGCGGCACCGGCTTGCGCTGAGAGCCCAACCGGCTTAAAGCATCAGCCGCCTCATTCTTCCTTCTGTCAATGTGCTCCACCTGATACCCTTTGAAGTACCCAGCTACGGCATCGACTTCACGGCGATAAGCCGCCATAAGGGGATCCTTAGAATCCCATGTGCCTGAGACCTGTTGAGCCACGAGGTCTGAGTCGCCCAAGCACCTTACCCGGCTTAAATTCATCTCCTTAGCCATCCGGAGACCATGGAGCAAGGCCTCGTATTCAGCTGCATTGTTAGTACAAGGAAACATGAGCCGGAGCACATAACGAAATTTATCACCTCGAGGGGAAGTTAAGACAACTCCAGCCCTTGATCCTTCTAACTGCCTGGACCCATCAAAGTGAATAGTCCAATACGTATTGTCCGGCTTCTCCTCAGGTGCCTGCAACTCTGTCCAATCATTGATAAAATCCACCAAGGCCTGAGATTTGATGGCAGTACGGGGCATATACTTTAATCCATAAGGCCCAAGCTCAATGGCCCACTTGGCGATTCGTCCTGTGGCTTCCCTATTCTGAATGATATCTCCCAAAGGAGCTGAGCTTACCACCATTATAGGGTGACTTTGGAAGTACTGCTTCAGCTTCCGGTTTGCCATGAACACACCATAAACAAGCTTCTGCCAATGTGGATACCTTTGTTTAGACTCAATGAGCACCTCGCTGATGTAGTAAACCAGCTGTTGAACCGGATGCTCCTTGCCTGCCTCCTTACGCTCCACCACGATGGCAACACTGACGGCCCGTGAGTTAGCAGCCACATATAACAATAGCGGCTCTTTATCAATGGGAGCTGCAAGAACCGGTGGCTCAGACAACTGTCTCTTTAAATCTTCAAAGGCAGTGTTAGCAGCATCGCTCCAGACAAAAGTGTCTGTTTTCTTCATCATCTGATATAGCGGTAAGGCCTTCTCTCCTAACCGGCTTATGAACCGGCTTAAAGTAGCAACCCTTCCTGCCAAGCGTTGAACATCATTGATACATGCCGGCTTAGCCAGAGAGGTAATCGCCATGATCTTCTCCGGATTAGCTTCAATGCCTCTATTTGACACCAGGAAACCTAAGAGCTTACCTGCAGGTACACCAAACACACACTTGGCCGGGTTAAGCATCATCTTGTAAACCCGGAGATTGTCAAAGGTCTCTCTCAAGTTGGATATTAAAGTTTCCTTTTCTCTAGACTTCACCATGATGTCATCCACATAAGCATGAACATTGCACCCGATTTGATCGTGCAAACAGTTCTGCACACATCGCTGATAAGTTACCTGGGCACTCTTGAGCCCAAACGGCATAGATACATAACAGAAGGCCCCAAACGGAGTGATAAAAGTTGTCTTCTCCTGGTCCTTAACTGCCATCTTGATCTGATGATAACCAGAGTAAGCATCCAAAAAGCTCAAATGTACACAACCCGCCGTAGTATCAATGATTTGATCAATATGGGGGAGAGCAAAGGGATCAGCCGGACAAGCCTTGTTTAAGTTCGTGTAATCTACACACATCCGCCAAGTGCCGTTCTTCTTGAGCACCAGCACCGGGTTAGCCAGCCACTCCGGATGAATAACTTCAACAATAAACCCGGCCGCTAAGAGCCGGGCCACCTCTTCCCCAATAGCTGTCCGTCTCTCTTCGTTGAATCGTCGGAGAAACTGCCTGACCGGCTTATACTTCGGATCAATATTCAGAGTGTGCTCAGCGAGTTCCCTCGGTACACCCGGCATGTCAGAAGGTTTCCATGCAAAGATGTCCCGGTTCTCACGGATGAACTCGATGAGCGCGCTTTCCTATTTAGGATCCAAATTGGCACTGATACTGAACTGTTTAGAGGCGTCTCCCGGGGTGAAGTCAACAAGCTTTGTCTCAGCGGCCGATTTAAACTTCAATGTCGGGTCATGCTCAGTAGTTGGTTTCTTGAGGGAGGTCATATCCGCCGGGTCAACATTGTCTTGATAAAATTTGAGCTCCTCCGCGGCACAGGCCGTCTCAGCGTAAAAGCCGCGTCGCCTTCTTCACATTCCAAAGCCACCTTTCGACTCCCATGCACGGTGATGGTGCCCTTGTAACCTGGCATCTTGAGCTGTAAGTAAACGTAACACGGTCGTGCCATGAATTTAGCATAAGCCGGTCGCCCAAATAGAGCGTGATATGGACTCCTGATTTTGACCACCTCAAACGTCAGCTTCTTAGCCCTGGAATCATACTCAGCTCCAAAGGCCACCTCTAATTCAATCTTACCAACTGGGTAAGCCGACTTGCCTGGAACCACCCCGTGGAAAACAGTGTTGGATGTTCTCAGATTCTTCTCAGTCAACCCCATACGTTGGAAGGTCTCATAATAGAGTATATTGATGCTGCTACCTCCGTCCATGAGTACCTTAGTAAATTTATATCCACCAACCTGAGGTGCTACCACCAAGGCTAACTGACCCGGATTATCAACGCGTGGAGGGTGATCCTCTCTGCTCCAAATGATGGGTTGTTCTAACCATCTCAAATAACGAGGAACTGCCGGCTCAACCGAATTTACAGCCCTCTTACGAACCTTCTGGTCACGTTTGCATAAGCTAGTGGTAAACACATGGTACTGCCCACCGCTCAACTGTTTCGGTTGGCTCTGGTAACCCGACTGCTGCTGCTGCTGTCCTCCCTGACCACATTGCTACTGATTATTTCCACCCGTCTGTCCCTGAAAACCGGAATTTGAAACGCCGCCCGGGCCATGAAAGTCGCCAGCCCCTGAACTGCCACCAAATCCATGACCACAATCAAAGATGTTGGAGTTTTTAAACGCCTTCATGATCACACAATCTTTCCACAGGTGCGTAGCGGGGTGCTCCCGGGTGCCGTGTTTCGGATAGGGCTCGTTGAGTAGTTGCTCAAGAGATGGACCTGACCCGCCGGTTCGTGGTCACTTGCCCTTACGTCTCTGATTGTTACCCTGTGTACTAGCATTAGCCACAAGCTCCAGGTTTCCGTCCACCTTACGCTTATTGCCACTTTGATTCCCCAGGTTATGATGTTGACCCTTTCCATTACCATTCCTTTTACCCTTCCCTGTCTTCTCATCGTCAGACGTGGGGTCCTTGATATTATCAGAATCGACATATTTGACTAAAGCCGCCATCAGCGTTCCCATATCGGTGCAGTCACGCTTAAGGCGGCCCAATTTCTGCCTTAGTGGTTCAAAGTTGCAATTTTTCTCCAACATGAGGACTGCAGAGCCGGCATCCATCTTATCAGATGAGTGAATTATCTCCTTGACTCAGCGTATCCAATGGGTGGTGGATTCACCTTCTCCCTGCTTACAACTCATCAAGTCCATGATCGACATAGATTGCTTACAGGTATCCTTGAAGTTCTGGATGAAACGGGCCTTTAACTCCTCCCACGAACCAATGGAATTAGGTGGTAAACCTTTTAGCCAAGACCGGGCCGTTCCATCTAATATCATGGTGAAGTATTTGGCCATTGCCGCGTCACTGACCTCCAGCAGCTCCATGGCCATCTCATAACTCTCAATCCACACTCCGGGCTGTAAGTCAGCCGTGTAATTTGGCACCTTTCGAGGTCCCTTGAAGTCCTTAGGCAGGCGCAGGTTGCATAAAGCCGGTATCAAACAAGGAACTCCACCGGTTCTGGTGGCTACTCCCATCTCAATAGAGGTCGTTGGATACTCTGGGATATCCTGGTGAGCCGCCTGTTGAGCTGTCCGCTCATTCTCCTGACGTACTCGGTCTTGCCCCGGGTTATAGCCACCATGCTGGTTACGGTGTTGGGTGCTGCTTGATAAAGCTTCGGACTCCATGTGCCTGCTGTAACTTCGGCTCCGGTTCTGACGAGGCGGTGCTAACCAAGGCGAAGGGGTTGAATGAATCCTATCCCGACTATAAGAATAGGTCTCCTGCTGAGCCAGGGCCGTCTGGACAAGTTCCCTGATCCTCCGGGTCTCCACTGCTGTTGGATCATCACCGTCCACTGGAAGAGCCGCCAGCCGCGCTAACGCCGTGACTAAATTCTCCATGGGGTTGGAAAAGTGACCCTCCGGTACCGGCACATAACGCGGCGGCACCATGCTCATGTGAGGAGGTGGCATCTCCCGACGCTGAGCCAGTCCTCCCGCTCCGGATGTCATAAACTGATTAGCATCGGGCGGGTTACTTGGGCCGGCTCCGGGTGTAGCAAAAAGAACCCTAGGGTCATAATTCGGAGGCAACCGGGATTGGGTCTTCTGGTGTCTCCTCATTACCTCATTGGACGCGTTTAAACTCATCGTGAGCTGGTAAGCCTCTGACTGCAACCGTTGTGCCCAGGCGTCGAGAGCCGCCCGCTCCGTAGCTAGCCTAGTATCCTCAGCCGCTAAGGCCTCCTTGGCCTGAGCTATCTCCTCACGTACCCGTGCTACCTCCGCGTCGTGCTTATCTTTGTTTGCAGGGATAACCGTGGCGGTTAACAGGGTCGTAAGCTTGTCCATGAGGTCTATCAGTACTTGAGCCGTTGGGCGCACAGGGCCTCCTGCCCCGGCTGCTCCTAACCCGGAAGTAATTGCAGCCGCGACTGTAGAGTTTTGTCCGGGTTGAGTCCCAGCCATAAAGACTCCTGCCCAATTTGGCAACTCAAGAGGTCCGGAATACTAAGGCCATTGGAAAAGCCCCCGAGCGCACCATCTTGAACTTGATACAAAGAATCTATTGAACCGGCCGACGAATCACCGTCAGAGTGGACGGCCGTCTCACCACCATCTTCAGGACCTTCAGAAAGTTCTTCTCCGTGGACGCAGCCCACAAAGACACGCTTCATGCCGGTTTGAACTCGGGCGGGTTTCGTACGCTGAGCCGTCTCGACGAGGTCGGTGCAGTTGTCCGGCTCGGGCCCCGGCTCACCGATCCGGCCGATGAAGACGTGGATCCCTCCGAAGGGGACCCGGTACCCGTACTCAATTGAGCCGGCGTCGGGGCGCCAGCCTTCATCGTCGATGTAGATCTTGCCGCGACGACTCTTGGTCATCCGGCCAACTACGTATCCCTTGAGCCCTTCGAAGTTGCCCTTCAAGAACTCAAATCCACCGTGCGCTGGCCCCATGATGGGCGCCAACTGTCGTGGAATTGTCACGTCAGATGTCCTCGTGAAAGGACTTAGTTGTGGAGCCATCGCAACTAGGAAGCTTGAAGGGGTTAATCGGGACAAAGGACATGAGAGGTTTTATACTAGTTCGGCCCCTTACGGTGAAGGTAAGGCCTACGTCTAGTTGGGTTGGTATTGTTGTTTCGATGACCAGGGAGCGAGATACGCTATGCCTGGCTCTCGATGAGTTGTTTCTTTTCCTAAGTCGGCCGCAGGTCATCCCCTTATATACACGGGTTGACGCCCTGCGGCTTACAGAGTCCAGCCGGCTTATACACAATGTCCGGCTCGGCGACTAGTTAAGTCTACCTTATGATACAAGTATATTATTATGGCGGTTTACTACAACGGGCCTTAAGTCGCCTGTGGCCCTTAAGCTCTTGATGAACCGCCATCTTCATACTTTAGACTTGGGCTTCTCTCTAGTGAATCTTCTTTGCTTAACCCGGTCCCTCCTGGGCGTCTTACACAAATAGTTATATCCCCAACAGACTCCGTTTGATATTCCTTTTCTTCGAAATACTGAAATAGGCAAAAAAACAGCAATACGGGCTGGGCCTCCGGTTAGTAGGTTAGCCACAAAAATGATAATAATGTATAAAATAAAGCCCATAAACATCCAAAACAGTTAATATAATAGCATGGAACAATCAAAAGTTATAGATACGTTGGAGACGTATCAAGCATCCCCAAGCTTAATTCCTGCTCGTCCTCGAGTAGGTAAATGATAAAAAGAGAATTTTTGATGTGGAATGCTACCTAGCATAATTCATAATGTAATTTTCTTTCATTCTGGCATGAATGTTCAGATCCAAATGAATACAAAATAAAAGTTCATATTGACATAAGAAATAGTAATACTTCAAGCATACTAATCAAGGTAATCATGTCTTCTCAAAATAACATGGCTAAAGAAAGTTATCCCTACAAAATTATATAGTCTGGCTATGCTTCGTCTTCATCACACAAAGTATTTAATCATGCACAACCCCGATGACGAGCCAAGCAATTGTTTCATACTTTAATAATCTCAAACTCTTTCAACTTTCACGCAATACATGAGCATGGGCCATGGACATAGCACTATATGTGGAACAGAATGGTGGCTGTGGAGAAGACAAAAAGGAGAAGATAGTCTCACATCAACTAGGCGTATCAACGGACTATGGAGATGCCCATTAATAGATATAAATGGGAGTGAGTAGGGATTGCCATGCAACGAATGCACTAGAGCTATAAATATATGAAAGCTCAACAAAAGAAACTAAGTGGGTGTGCATCCAACTTGCTTGCTCACGAAGACCTAGGGCATTTTGAGGAAGCCCATCATTGGAATATACAAGCAAAGTTCTATAATGAAAAATTCCCACTAGTATATGAAAGTGACAACATATGAGACTCTCTATCATGAAGATCATGGTGCTATTTTGAAGCACAAGTGTGGAAAAAGAGATAGTAGCATTGTCCCTTCTCTCTTTTTCTCTCATTTTATTTTTTTCATTTTTATTTTTCTCTTTTTTCTTTCTTTGGCCTTTTTCTCTTTTTTTTTCTTTTGGCCTTTCTTTTTTTCTTTCTTTCTCTTTTTTTCTTTCTTTTTGTAAAGTCCGAAGTCTCATCCCGACTTGTGGGGGAATCATAGCCTTCATCATCCTTTCCTCACGAGGACAATGCTCTAATAATGAAGATCATCACACTTTTATGGATTTACAACTCAAAGCTAGAACAAAATATGACTCTATATGAATGCCTCCGGCGGTGTACCAGGATATGCAATGACTCAAGAGAGACATGTATGAAAATTATGATGGTGGCTTTGCCACAAATACGATGTCAACTACATGATCATGCAAAGAGCAATATGACAAAAATAATGTGTGTCATATGAACGGAACGGTGGAAAGTTGCATGGCAATATATCTCGGAATGGCTATGGAAATGCCATAATAGGTAGGTATGGTGGCTGTTTTGAGGAAGGAGTATGGTGGGTGTATGGTACCGGCGAAAATTGCACGACACAAAAGAGGCTAGCAATGGTGGAGGGGTGAAAAAGGGTGTGTATAATCCATGGACTCAACATTAATCAAAAGAACTCATACACTTGTTGCAAAAATTTAGAAGTCATAAAAAATCAAAGCACTACGCACATGCCCCTAGGGGGATAGATTGGTAGGAAAAGCCCATCGCTCGTCCCCGACTGCCACTCATAAGGAAGACAGTCAATAAATAAAATTGTGCTCCAACTTCATCACAAAGCGGTTCACCATACGTGCATGCTACGAGAACCACAAACTTCAACACAAGAATTCTTTAAATTCATAATCACCCAACTAGCATGACTTTAATATTACTACCTCCATATCTCAAAACAATTATCAAGTATCAAGTTGATCATAGCATCCAATTCACTTCCTATGATAGTTTTTATTATACCCAACTTGGATGTTCATCATTCTAGGACCAACTTTGTAACAATAGCAAATACCATGCTATTCTAAAAGACTCTCAAAATGATATAAGTGAAGCATGAGAGACTAGCAATTTCTTCAAAATTAATCCACCACCATGCTCTAAAAGATATAAGTGAAGCACTAGAGCAAAAACTATCAAGCTCAAAAGATATAAGTGAAGCACATAGAGTATTCTAGCAAATTCTAATCAAATAGGCTTCTCCCAAAAGGTGTGTTACAGCAAGTATGATTGTGGTAAACTAACAAGCAAAGACCAATATAATACACGACGCTCCAAGCAAAACACATATCATGTGGCGAATAAAAATATAGCTCCAAGTAAAGTTACCAATGAACGAAGACGAAAGAGGGGATGCCTTCCCGGGGCATCCAAGCTTAGGCTTTTGGATAATCTTGAATATCTTGGGGTGCCATGGACATCCCCAAGCTTAGGCTCTTGCAACCCTTTATTCCATAGTCCATAAAGGCTTTACCCAAAACTTGAAAACTTCACAACACAAAACTCAACAGGAAATCTTATAAGCTCCGTTAGTGAAAGAAAACAAAACCTCCACAAAAGGTACTGCAATGAACTCATTCTTTATTTATTTTGGTGTTAAACCTACTGTATTCCAACTTCCTTATGGTTTATAAACTAATTTATTAGCCATAGATGCATTGAAATAAGCAAACAACACACGAAAAACAGAATCTGTCAAAAACAGAACAGTCTGTAGCAATCTGTAACTAACGCAAACTTATGGAACTCTAAAAATCCTACCAAAATAGGACGTACTGAAAAATTTGTCTATTGATCAGAATCAAAACGAATCAATGCAAAAGCACATTTCAGTGATTTATTGATTTTTTTCTCGTGAGCGCAAAGTTTCTGTTTTTCAGCAGAATCAAATCAACTATCATCATAGTTTATCCTATATGTTCTACTTGGCACAAACACTAAACAAAAGATAAAAACACATCTAAACAGAAAGTAGATGCAAGATTTATTCCTAAACAGGAGCAAAAACAAAAAACATAAAGAAAAATTGGGTTGCCCCCCAACTAGCGCTATCGTTTAACGCCCCTAGCTAGGCATAAAAGCGAAGATATATTTAACTAGTGCCATCTTTGGCACTTGATGAGGGGGATCTCCTTTCTATGGCATTAATTTTTCTATTCAAAGTAAGCACATGGCCATTAATGGAAGAAGTAAGATTAAGCACGTTACGGAAGTTTGCCTCCAAACTAGACTTCATCTCTTTAATAATTTCATTTTGATAAAAGCACAAGAGAGTAGTTGATTCAACCTTATCATTCAAAGGGTGCCCAAATATGGTTTTCATCTTTTCATAAGTATCTATAGCATCCCTTTCAAGAAAACTTCCTTCAAAAATAGAATATAAAACTTGGTTAAAAGAAGCAGGCAAGCCCACATAAAAACTCTTTAACTAATCTTCAATTTGATAGTGTGGCACATAGCTAGCCCGAATTCTTAATAACCTATCCCAAGCATCTTTTAAAGACTCATCAAGTAAATAACGAAAAATTCCAGAGTCATCCTCATCAAAATTATTCAAGCTCTCATTGGAGACCCCAGTGGGTCTTATAGCGTCATTGTTCATGAGCTTAGAGAGGATATATGGGTTGTCCAAGGCACTAGAGCTCGGGAGAAAACCCTTAGTTCTTTTTGACTCGGCCATAGAAAAGGGAAGGCAAACGGAAAAGAGAGGGGGAGATTGGGAGAGAGAGGGCGAATAAACCGGCAAGGGTGAAGTGGGGGAGAGGAAAATGAGAGGGAAATAATGTAAATGCGAGGGAGATGGGTTTGTGATGGGTACTTGGTATGTCTTGACTTGAGCGAAGACCTCCCCAGCAACGGCACCAGAAATCCTTCTTGCTACGTCTTGAGCTAGCATTGGTTTTTCTCGAAGAGGAGAGGGTGATGCAGCAAGTGTAGCGTAAGTATTTCCCTCAGTTTTTTAGAACCAAGGTATCAATCCAGTAGGAGGCTCCTCAAAAGTCCCATGTGCCTACACAAACAAACTGAGAAATCGCAACCAACGCAATAAAGGGGTTGTCAATCCCTTCACGGCCACTTGCGAAAGTGAGATCTGATAGAGATAGTATGATAAGATAAATATATTTTTGGTATTTTTGTGATATAGATGCAGAAAAGTAAAGATGCAAATAAAAGTAGATTGAAAGCAAATATGATAAGAGATAGACCCGAGGGCTATAGGTTTCACTAGAGGCTTCTCTCAAGAGCATAAGTATTACGGTGGGTGAACAAATTACTGTCGAGCAATTGATAGAAAAGAGAATAATTATGACGTTAACTAGGCATGATCATGTATATAGGCATCACGTCCATAACAAGTAGACCGACTCCTGCCTGCATCTACTACTATTACTCCACACATCAACCGCTATCCAACATGCATCTAGAGTATTAAGTTCATAAGAACAGAGCAACGCATTAAGCAAGATGACATGATGTAGAGGGATAAACTCATGTAATATGATATAAACCCCATCTTGTTATCCTCGATGGCAACAATACAATACGTGTCTTGCAACCCTTTCTATCACTAGGTAAGATCACTGCAAGATTGAACCCAAAGCTAAACACTTCTCCCATGGCAAGAAAGATCAATCTAGTAGGACAAACCAAACTGATAATTCGAAGAGACTTGCAAAGATAACTCAATCATACATAAAAGAATTCAGAGAAGATTCCAATATTATTCATAGATAAACTTGATCATAAACCCACAATTCATCGGATCTCGACAAACACACCGCAAAAAGAGATTACATCGAATAGATCTCCACAAGAGAGGGGGAGAACATTGTATTGAGATCCAAAAATAGAGAAGAAGCCATCTAGCTAATAACTATGGACCCGTAGGTCTGTGGTAAACTACTCACAACTCATAGGAGGGGCAAGGATGTTGATGTAGAGGCCCTCCATGGCCTATTCCCCCTCCGGCAGAGTGCCGGTGAAGGCTCCAAGATGGGATCTCGCGGATACAAAAGGTTACGGTGGTGGAAATTGTGTTTCGTGGTGCTCCTGGATGTTTTCGGGGTCCGTGGATATATATAGGATGAAGAAGTACGTCGGTGGACGCCCGAGGGGCCCACGAGACAGGGGGCGCGCCCTACAGGGGGGGCGCACCCTCCTATCTAGTGGGGCCCTCGGAGCTTTCTTGACTTGCACTCCAGGCTCTCCAGATCAGATTTGTTCCAAAAATAATGCTCCCGAAGGTTTCATTCCGTTTGGACTCCGTTTGATATTCCTTTTCTTCGAAATACTGAAATAGGCAAAAAACAGCAATACGGGCTGGGCCTCCGGTTAGTAGGTTAATCCCAAAAATGATAATAATGTATAAAATAAAGCCCATAAACATCCAAAACAGGTAATATAATAGCATGGAACAATCAAAAATTATAGATACATTGGAGACGTATCATAGTCATGGAGCAATTCTGTGGCTACGAGATGACTGATGAGCACTCTGTTGTTCAGCAGACTCATGAGATATAGTCACTCTCTAAGGAACTTGAGTACTTTAAGTGTGTGTTGCCTGATAAATTTGTTGCTGGGACCATCATTGCCAATCTTCCACCTTCATGGAACGATTTTGCTACTAATCTGAAAACAAGATACATGAGCTTTCTGTTTTGGATCTCATTAGCACTCTTGATTTTGAGAAGGTGAGAGCAAAAGACACACGTGCTCGGGTCGCTGAGGGAGCTTCTAGTGCCCATATGGTACACGAGAAGAACTTCCAGCCCAACCAGCCCCAAAACAACAAGAACAAAGCTTAGGTGAAAGACAAGTTTGATGCAAAGAACAAGCTGTCACATTCTACCAACTTCAAGAAGAATTCTCATAACGGGAAGGGATACAAACCTCAATTTTGGTAGCACCGCACAAAATTTATATGGCTGCATCTACCTGCTGTGAGCTAACCTCATGGTGCTCCAGGTATTCCGACATTCGTAACTAGGTACAATGACCACCGCAAGATGAAATTAGCTTATTCGTACGTTGACTTGCTAAATGAAGTGCGGAACGATCCTGTCATGTGTGGAGGAGCAAACAAGCAGTGCAGCCGAAGGTGGAAATCAACCAAGGACTTACGAAATTATATATAATCTTCCTCAGGCAGGTCAGTATCCCCTTCGTCCACATGATCATGTTTTGTCATGCTGAGCTATTGATATGTGCTACTGTTTTGCAACACTGTTTAAGTATCGCTACTGTTTTCCTATCTTTTCAGATTGGGGATAATGAAGATGATTTCAGGGGAACTGCACAATATGGACTCATGTTGAGTCATCTCTATTTCCTTATGTGTTTGCTGCAAATGTGTTAGCATCAATTGCAATGCAAAAGAAGAGAGCGGTTCTTGGGAAAAAGCGAGTAGTTAGTGCAGCAGGCCTTATAAACACGAATAGCTCGCTCTCCCACTTCTGTCTCCCCCCAATTCCCCCCGCTCCCAATCTTCCTCACTCGTCCAGAAAACCCCCGCTCACCTTCTTCCTCACTCGTACAGAAAACGCCTGCTCCTCTTCTTCCACTACTACCAAAATCCCCAGCCCTCCTTCTTCCCCACTTGCACTGCCACTACGCTCGTCTCTGGCTACTCTGATCAAACCCGTGAGCTCGCCGCAACGCCCACAAGGAAAATGGAGTTGGCTGGTCCCAGCACCAAGAAGATGAGGCTCCCACCAGCGGTGATGCCGGTTGTAGATCCCACACCCGGTAGCACAGGGAGAAGCGGCGAGCCCCCCCCCCACCCAGATTTGAGCAACCAGTAGAATCTCCGGTGGACCGCATCAGCGATCTCCCGGACGTCATCCTTGAGGAGATCATCTCGCTTCTCCCTACTAAGGATTGCTGCCGCACACAAGTCCTCTCAACTCGGTGGTCCCCTCTATGGCGCACCGCGCCCCTCAATCTCGACTATCGTTAGATATCTGTCCTTCCTGAATTTGATCTCCTCAGAGCCATCATCTCTTCTCACCAGCAGGGCCCCGTTCAATGCCTCTGCATCCCGACAGGCTACCTGCTGTCCATACCCGACATGATGGACGCTTAGCTGACATCCCCTGAATTCGGAAAACTCCAGCAGTTTGAGTTGTACCATTACCACAAAAGTTTCATACCATGAACACACCAAGAATTCGTGGCCACACCATCGTTGTCCATCTCATAGTTTTCCTCCTTTCTCCACACCGCCACCTTCGCTCGGTGCCATCTACCAGACGATCAGGTACAAATGCTTGTGGTGGTTTATCTGTCGCTTCTGGTGGTTTATCTGTCGGAGGCCTCACTACATAGCATCATCCACTCCAGTTGCCCTGCCCTAGAGCGCTTGCTGATTGTTTTGGGAATAGAAATCCATATTAGTTGTCTCCAAATAAAGTCGCCTCACCTTAAAAGCATTGGAATTTGTTTTGAAGGATAGCAGCTCATCACCGAAGATTCCCCTTCACTTCAAAGGTTGCTCCTTGATAATTGTTATAGACCTTCACAAATATCTGTCGTCTCTGTGCCCAAACTGGAGACCTTGGGTGTAATTCGTGACCCGTTTAATGATCACAAGGAGTTGGTGTTTGGCTCCTCACTTTTTCAGGTACCGTATATTATCATCTACACATTTTTAATCATAAGCTGCATTTTTCATTTGTGTGCATAAGTTTTATATCATCTTGGAGTACACTTTGGGTACTAATATTATGTTATATGCTCAATGAAGAGTTCGTCCATTGATAGCCTATCAATGTTGCTGGATTCTGTCAAGATCATATATATCAGAATGTTTAGTTTTGATCTGAACATAATTATTGGCTTGCTACAATGCTTTCGATCTCTGGAGAATTTATATATAGAGGTGATGATTTCATGAACATTGAAAGCCCATATATATTGTACTAGAATTAACTGTTCAGCTGTCGTCCTTCGACATACTCTTTTTCCAGACCATAACTATTTTCAATCTTCATGTCAACTTAGGCAGAACCACATGGAGCAAAACATATAACCAATTTGTGGCATAATAAGCACGAGGATTTTCTCAGTTCTCATGACATTCGTTTGAGGACAATAATGATGGAAGGATATGCATCCAACCAGGCAAACAGAAGCTTTGTCACATTCTTCCTGTTGAATGCGAGGTTACTATTGTCCATGAGGCTTAATTTTTACCGTAAGAGATTTCTCACGGACGGACATGTTGAGCAACAAAAAAAGAAGTTTCAGGTGGAGAAATGGGCTTCTAAATGTGCTCGGCTTCTATTTACAACAAGTTGTAGTCATCCTGAAATAATTTTTTTTGCAGAGGATGTTGATTTTATAGATCAGACTGATCCATTTATTTGTGCCTACAAAAAAGAGTGGTTGGGTTAGATGTTACTGCCATGTTCAATCTGGTTTTTGTCTAAAAATTTGATGAAGAATTAATCCTTGGGCTTTTGTACCATTTGTATGCTTCAGTTGCATGTTGTTGCTCTCGTACTCCCCTCCACCTACCACTACACTGACGGATCTTCCACAGCTGCTGTCCGTTCCCGTCCGAGGCCTCGCCGTCATTCTCTGCCTTGGTTCGCTCGCTGTGCCTGCCGTCTGGCGTTGTCAACATGGTCAACAACCAAGAGGAATCAGGAGATGACTGTACGTGGAGAGGCTGACGGTAGGGACCCATCAGGGTCATTGCATTTCGCAAGCAGATGCCTCGTTATTACAAGCCAAAAAAATACTTCCTCCTAATTTTTTGACAACTAGGTCCCACGCCATTGTCAATGTAGTCAACAAATGAGAAAATTACACAATGAGCGGATAACACCAGGGACCCAGCAGCTCGCCCAGTTCTTTTTTAGTTTCAGAGATGGAGCTCAACTGCGTGCTATGCGGGGGTTGTGGGCCGTATAGCCCACACTTATGCTTTTATTAAGCACATGACGAGCCCAGTTGATATATTTTTTCTTTCTCAAAATGGCTAGCCCAGTTCTTTTTTGGAGAGTACCAAAATCGAGGCCTACTTGCTTTTCTCAGGCCTGCTGGGCTGCAAATCTTTCAAGACGAGGAGGGATGTAAGTAGCACTACTAGGAAAAGGGCTATAGATGGAAATGGCACTAATGGCGCACCAGACATGTGGTGCGCCATTAGTATATACTAATGGCGCACCACCTTCTGATGCGCCATTAGTGTTGAAACTACTAATGGCGCACCCTGCCTACGGTGCGCCATTAGTACCAAATTTTTTTTTTGAACTAGTGCGCCTGTCCAAACATACTAATGGCGCACCGTGTGTGTGGTGCGCCATTACTAGTTAAACTAGTAATGGCGCACCATGCCACGGTGCGCCGTTAGTAACCTTGGCCACCACTTCCACCGAATGCACCCCCCCCCCCCCCCGTGGATCGCCTTTTCAGTTTTAAAAAAAATAAAACAAAATGATAAAAATGTCAAAAAAATAAAAGAAAATAAGTTTCCCATGTGATATGTGGCCTAGTTGTTGGGAAAATTTGCAAATATGAATTTTGACTTCATTTGCAAAATCTCGCGAGAATTTGTAAAAATGGGCATAACTTTTGCATACTAACTCGGATGAAAAAGTTTTTTATATGAAAAATCATCTACTCGAAAAGTTACATCCAAATTTAACTGGGGGAACCCCGTTAAACATTTTCAAAATCCTCAAAAACCTAACAGAAAAAAAGATACGGGGCTTTTAAGATCTAGAGAGGCAAAAAAAATCAAAAAAATTCAAACTTACTAATGGCGCACCTGACCATGGTGCGCCATTAGTATCTTCCCGCCTTCAAAATTCAAAATAAATCAAAAAAATAAAAAAAATTACTAATGGCGCACCTGACCATGGTGCGCCATTAGTATCTTCCCGCCTTCAAAATTCAAAATAAATCAAAAAAATAAAAAAATTACTAATGGCGCACCTGACCATGGTGCGCCATTAGTATCTTCCCGCCTTCAAAATTCAAAATAAATCAAAAAAATAAAAAAAATACTAATGGCGCACCTGACCATGGTGCGCCATTAGTATCTTCCCGTATATATGGCTGGTCCTCTCCTCCTCTCTTCATTTCATCTTCCCTTCTCTCCTCCTATGCGGCGACCTCCTCCTACCTCCTCCCTCCTCCCTCCTCCCCTCCCCTTCCCTCCCATCCCCTCCCTCCCCTCCCCTCATGGTTTCTTCTCCCTCCTCTCCGGCGACCTCCTCCTCCCTCCTCCCTCCTCCCTCCTCCCTCCTCCCCTCCCCTCCCCTCCCCTCCCCTCATGGTCTTCTCCCTCCTCTCCGGTGAGCTCCTCCTCCCTCCTCCCTCCTCTCCCTCCTCCCTCCTCTCCGATGAGGCAAAAAATCCCCTCCTCTCCGGTGAGCTCCTCCTCCCTCCTCTCCGGTGAGCTCCTCCTCCCTCCTCTCCGGTGAGCTCCTCCTCCCTCCTCTCCGGTGAGCTCCTCCTCCCTCCTCTCCGGTGAGCTCCTCCTCCTCCTCTCCGGCGAGCTCCTCCTCCTCTCCGGCAAAAGACCATGGCAACAAGATCCAAAAACAACAGGAACAAAATTTGAGAATATTGTCGTGCCAAAAAACAAGCAAAAAAAACGAGCAAAAAAATGGGCAGAAAATCCTCAACCAGATTTAGATTCTAAATGACGCATCACTAATGGCGCATCACAGGAAAGTGCGCCATTAGTATGCCGCGGTTACTAATGGCGCATCTAGTTGTGGTGCGCCATTAGTATCCAAAGCACCTGGCCCCTGGGAGGCATACTAATGGCGCACCAGTGGTGCGCCATTAGTATACCAGATACTAAAAATTACTAATGGCGTGCTGTTAGTGGCGCACCACAGATGCGCCATTAATGGCCATAATAGGTGCGCCATTAGTAGAGGTTTTTCTAGTAGTGTAGTAAGAAATGGGCTTCCCCAGCAAATGGGCTATAAGTTGTAAGAAATGGGTTGTAAATTTTTAAACCAAAGCCAACCGGTAATTGCATTAAAATATCATTTTTCAGGATTTCTCCACTCTCTACTCTTATAAAAACCAAAGCCAACTGGCAATTACATTAAAATATCATCTTTTCTCCCACAAGATAAACTACTCATACAAATGCATCTTCATGTTCCGTGCAACAAACGGGCATCTTGCTAGTTAAGATTCTAAATTTTATTCATTTTTTGCGGAGAATTGTTATTTGAATTTTATTTTTTGATATAATTTTTTGACAATTATTTTTTACGTGACCCGAAATTTCTTGATTAAAAGAGTTCGGACGCCACCGAAATATGCAAGATTTCATTGAATTTTTTAGTAGTGCCCAGAATATATGGTCTGTAATGCTAATAAAAATAATATGGGCTTCAAATATCCTTAAGAATTAGCAAATGGGTTGTAAATTATTGAAAATAATGGCTAATGGGATGTATGCTGTTTTCCACAGATTTGGAGGCTGACTTCTGGGCCTACTAAGTTGACGATGCCACTGTCCTAATTTTTTTACGCGTACGCAAGGCTTTGTCAACTTAGTCAACACACAGCAGTGACTGTTAGATGTCCATCCAACGGCCGTCGTGCTTCTTCAATCTCTGATCTTCTTGCTCCAGCCGCCCAAACCAGCGCCGGCGGGACTGCCTGCTCCCTCCTCCCGTGGCTGGTTGTGCTGCCGCCAGGCCATCCCTCTAACCACTCACACATCCCGTTATTTTTCGGTGACGTCAGCCTCACCCCGCAACCGACCAGTCAGTTCTCATACTCCCCTCAGCATGGGCATCCGCTCCGGTGGCTTCGCCGGCTCCGGGTGGTTCCCTTCCCGGGCCTCGCCCTCGTCCACTGCGTTTGTGCTCTCGGCGCAGTGAGGTGAACATGGTCAACAAAAAACAACAATCGGAAGAGGCTGACAGTAGGGGCCCACATAGGGAAATGCCTCCTTATTACGCGCAAAATAATGATTCTTCCACCAGATAGCTAGGACCCACCGAAAGGGCCTATGTATTTCACAAAAAAATGTTCCCCCCGTTGTCAGCTCGGACCCATCGAAAGTGCCTCCTTATTACGCACAAAAAAATGAATACTCCCCCTGCTATCTGGGACCCACCTTGGTTGGAGGCTGACATGTTGGCCTAGTAAGCTGACGGGGACGAAGGGCTTTGTCAACTTAGTCAATATGAATGATTCTAGCTCCAGTGACCGTACGATGTCCATCCAACGGCTGAAGTGCTTCTTCAACCTCTGGTCTTCGTGCTCCAGCCGCCCAAAGCAGCGCCGATCGTGGCACATGCTCCTGCCTCCCGTGGTCGGCTGTGCTGCCACGGAGTGATGACCCACAAGTGTAGGGGATCTATCGTAGTCCTTTCGATAAGTAAGAGTGTCGAACCCAACGAGGAGCAGAAGGAAATGACGTTTTCAGTAAGGTTTTCTCTGCAAGCACTGAAATTATTGGTTACAGATAGTTTAGTGATAAGATAATTTGTAACGGGTAACAAGCAATGAAAGTAAATAAGGTGCAGCAAGATGGCCCAATCCTTTTTGTAGCAAAGGACAAGCCTGGACAAGTTCTTATATGAGAAAAGCGCTCCCGAGGACACATGGGAATTATCGTCAAGCTAGTTTTCATCATGCTCAAATGATTAGCGTTTGTTACTTTGGTAATTTGGTATGTGGGTGGACCGGTGCTTGGGTACTGCCCTTTCTTGGACAAGCATTCCACTTATGATTAACCCCTATTGCAAGCATCCGCAACTACAAAAGAAGTATTAAGGTAAACCTAACCATAGCATGAAACATGTGGAACCAAATGAGCCCCTTACGAAGCAACTCATAAACTAGTGTTTAAGCTTCTGTCACTCTAGCAACCCATCATCTACTTATTACTTACCAATACCTTCCTCTAGGCCCAAACAATGGTAAAGTGTCATGTAGTCTACGTTCACATAACACCACTAGAGGAGAGACAACATACATCTCATCAAAATATCGAATGAATACCAAATTCACATGACTACTTATAGCAAGACTTCTCCCATGTCCTCAGGAACAAACGTAACTACTCACAAATCATATTCATGTTCATAATCAGAGGGGTATTAATATGCATTAAGGATCTGAACATATAATCTCCCACCAAATAAACCAACTAGTATCAACTACAAAGAGTAATCAACACTACTAGCAACCCACAGGTACCAATCTGAGGTTTTGGTACAAAGATTGGATACAAGAGATGAACTAGGGTTTGAGAGGAGATGGTGCTGGTGAAGATGTTGATGGAGATTGACCCCCTCCCGATGAGAGGATCGTTGGTGATGACGATGGTGATGATTTCCCCCTCCCGGAGGGAAGTTTCCCCGGCAGAACAGCTCTGCCGGAGCCCTAGATTGGTTCCGCCAAGGTTCTACCTCGTGGTGGCGGAGTCTCGTCCCGTAAGCTTGCCTATGATTTTTTTCTAGGGTAATAGACTTCATATAGCAGAAGATGGCCACCGAAGGGCTGTCAGGGGCCCACGAGGCAGGGGCGCGCCCTAGGGGGGGCCCACCCTCATGGACAGGGTGTAGGCCCCCTGACGTTGATTCTTTCGCCAGTATTTTTTGTTAATTCCAAAAATGACTTTCGTGGAGTTTCAGGACTTTTGGAGCTGTGCAGAATAGGTCTATAATATTTGCTCCTTTTCCATCCTAGAATCTCAGCTGCCGTCATTCTCCCTCTTCGTGTAAACCTTGTAAAATAAGAGAGAATAGGCATAAGTATTGTGATATATCATGTAATAACATCCCATAATGCAATAAATATCAATATGAAAGCATGATGCAAAATGGACGTATCAACTCCCCCAAGCTTAGACCTCGCTTATCCTCAAGCGGAAGCCGATATCGAAAAATATGTCCACATGTTTAGAGATAGAGGTGTCGATAAAATAAAATACGAACATGAAGGCATCATGATAATTCTTATAACATCAACATATATTTGTCATATGATTGATTATGTTAAAGTAACAATCTATTCACAACGTCAAGTATGACTCAAAAACTTCATTGAAAACTAACAACTATAATCTTGGTCATTGAAGCAATTGCAATTTATCATAACATCGGAAAGAGTCAATGTAATAGCTTTTCAGCAAGTCCACATACTCAACCATCATTTAGTCTTTCACAATTGCTAACACTCATGCAATACTTATGAGTATGGAGTTTTAATCGGACATAGAGAAAGATAGGGGCTTATAGTGTTGCCTCCCAACCTTTTACCTCAAGGGTAATGTCAACAATAATAGTTCATGCTAACTTACATCCAATTGGGTATATATATATCAGGATCTTTCCAACACAAGGTGCTTTCCAAAGGATAAAATATAAAAAGGAAAGGTGAAGATCACCATGATTCTTACATAATGTATAAGACAAAAATAAAAGACAGGCCCTTCGCAAAGGGAAGCAGAGGTTGTCATGTGCTTTTATGGTTGGATGCACGAAATCTTAATGCAAAAGAATGTCACTTTATATTGCCACTTGTGATAAAGACCTTTATTATGCAGTCAGTCACTTTTATTACTTCCATATCACAAGATCGTATCAAGCTTATTTTCTCCACACTAATAAGTCATACATATTTAGCGAGCTATTTTTATTGCATACAACATGACAACTTACTTGAAGGATCTTACTCAATCCATAGGTAGATATGGTGGACTATCATGGCAAAACTGGTTTAAGGGTATTTCGGAAGCACAAGTAATTTCTACTCAGTGCAAGGAATTTGGCTAGCATGAGAGGGGAAGGCAAGCTCACCATGTTGGATGATCCATGACAATATACTTTATTTCGGATATAAGAAAACACAACCCATTACGTTGTCTTCCTTGTCCAACGTCAACTCTTTAGCATGTCATATTTTAATGAGTGCTCACAATCATAAAAGATATCCAAGATACTATATTTGTATGTGAGAACCTCTCTTTCTTTACTACTTCCTATTAATTGCAACGATGACCAAAACTATGTTTGCCAACTCTCAACAAATTTTATTCGTCATACTCTTTATGTGTGAAGTCATTAATCTCCGTAAGATCAATATGATCTCTTTTATTTCTTTTTATTATTCCTTTTTCTTTTTATTCCCTCAAAATCATGGCAAAATAGCAAAGCCCTTGACTCAAGACTAATCTTTATTATATATAGCTCATGGACTCGATTACATAGAGGGATCATAAGGCAAAACTCAAAACTAAATCGTACCAAAACTTTATTCTACTAGATCGAGATATTACTAAAAGTATTGAACTAAGTAAAACAGTAAAGATAGGAGTGTGATGGTGATATGATACCGGGGCACCTCCCCAAGCTTGGCAGTTGCCAAGGGGAGTGCCCATACCGATGTGATTATGTCTCCTTTGCCGGTGAAGAGGGTGGTGATGGATAGTCGCACATCGAGTGTAGGAGCTCTTCCAACTTGCGGATAATGCCCTTGAGTGCGATCATATGATCCTTCAACAAAATATTTTCACGTGTGAGATACTTGTTATGTATGCGAGCTAACTCAATCATCTTGAAAGATTCAATCTCAGTTGGGGTAAAGAGGTCGGGAAGAGGTTGGACGTCTTCTTCTCCCGCCTTAGCTTGATCCTCTGTAACCTTCTTGATCCTATCCACCTTGTTGATCTCCCCAGGTTCTTCTCTCTTCAGCTCCATCTTCATCAGCCAAGCATTGTTGCCTTCATTGTTGGAGGAGGGTGACGACATGATGCCTGGCCTTGACAAATCTGACAGAAAACAGCTCGAAACAAAGACAGAGGATATTTGCGTGATACGATGGTCAAAACCTTCGGGAGGTTATATAATGAATTTCTACCGACCAAAAGAAGTATTGTGTAAGAAAACGGAGTTCGGAGAGAACACGAGATGCCCACGAGGTAGGGGGGCGCGCCCAGGGGGTAGGGTGCTCCCTCCACCCTCGTGGATGCCTTGTGTCCTTCCTGGACTACTTCTTATTTTCCTATTTTCTTAAATATTCCAAAGCGGAGAAAAATTTCTATTAGAACTGTTTTGGAGTCAGTTTACTTACCGTACCACGTACCTATTCCTTTTCGGAGTCTGGAACATTCTGAAAAGTGTCCCTTATGTATTCCTCCGGGGTTACGGTTTCAATAATATTAGTTTCAACATTTATTGGATTACCTGAGATATAAATGTTTGATTCTTTGACCGTTCACCACCTTCGGATTTGTGCCTTCGAAGTTGTTGATTTTTATGGCACTGGAATGATAGACTTCCTCGATAACGTAAGGGCCTTCCCATTTAGAGAGAAGTTTTCCTGCAAAAAATCTTAAACGAGTGTTGAAAAGCAACACATAGACACCTACATTAAACTCACGCTTTTGTATCCTTTTGTCATGCCATCTTTTAACCTTTTCCTTAAACAGTTTGGCATTTTCATAAGCTTGGGTTCCCCATTCATCAAGTGAGCTAATGTCAAATAACCTCTTCTCACCGGCAAGTTTGAAATGATAATTGAGCTCTTTAATAGCCCAATATGCCTTATGTTCTAGTTCAAGAGGTAAATGACATGCTTTTCCATAAACCATTTTATATGGAGAAATTCCCATAGGATTTTTATATGCAGTTCTGTAAGCCCATAATGCATCATCAAGTTTCTTGGACCAATTCGTTCTAGATCTATTAATAATCTTTTGCAAAATTAATCTAAGCTCTCTGTTACTCAGCTCTACTTGGCCACTAGACTGTGGGTGATAAGGAGATGCAGTTCTATGATTAACATCATACTTAGCAAGCATTTTACGAAAAGCACCATGAATAAAATGTGAACCACCATCAGTCATTAAGTATCCAGGGACTCCAAACCTCAGAAAAATAACTTCTTTAATCATCTTAATAGAGGTGTTATGATCAACACTACTAGTTGGAATAGCTTCTACCCACTTAGTAACGTAATCAACAGCAACTAAAATATGTGTATACCCATTAGAGGCAGGAGAAGGACCCATATAATCAAAGCCCCAAACATCAAATGGCTCAATAACAAGAGAATAGTTCATAGACATTTCTTGACGTCTACTAATATTACCAATTCTTTGACATTCATCACAAGAGAAGACAAGATTACGAGCATCTTTGAAGAGAGTAGGCCAATAAAAACCGGATTGCAATACCTTATGTGCAGTTCTATCTCCAGTGTGGTGTCCTCCATATGCCTCGGAGTGACACTTGCATAGGATCTGTTCCTGTTCATGCTCAGGTATACAACGTCTAATAACACCATCTACTCCTTCTTTATAAAGGTGTGGGTCATCCCAGAAGTAATGTCTTAAATCATAGAAAAACATTTTCTTTTGCTGGTATGTAAAACTAGGTGGTATGAATTTAGCAACAATGTAGTTAGCATAATTAGCATACCAAGGAGCAGTGCGAGAAGCATTTATGACAACTAATTTTTCATCACGAAAGCTATCATCAATAGGTAGTGGGTCATTAAGAACATTCTCTAACCTAAACAAGTTGTCTGCAACGGGGTTCTCAGCTCCCTTTCTATCAATAATATGTAAATCTAATTCTTGTAGCAAGAGAACCCATCTAATAAGTCTAGGTTTAGCATCTTTCTTTTCCATAAGATATTTAATAGCAGCATGATCAGTGTGAATAGTTACTTTAGAATCAACAATATAAGGTCTGAACTTATCACAAGTAAATACAACTGCTAAAAATTCTTTTTCAGTAGTAGCATAATTTCTCTGGGCAGTGTCTAGAGTTTTACTAGCATATTGAATAACATTTGGTTTCTTATCAACTCTTTGTCCGAGAACAACACCTAAAGCATCATCACTAGCATCACATCTAATTTCAAAGGGTAAATTCCAATCAGGTGGCTGAACAATAGGTGCGGAAATCAAAGCTTTCTTAAGTATTTCAAATGCTTCTACACAATCATCATCGAAGACAAAAGGAATATCTTTTTGTAATAGATTAGTCAAAGGCCTAGAAATTTTAGAAAAGTCCTTAATGAACCTCCTATAAAAACTGGTATGACCAAGGAAACTTCTTATACCTTTGATGTCCTTGGGACACGACATCTTTTCAATTGCATCAACTTTAGCTTTATCAACTTCAATACCTCTTTTAGAATTTTTATGCCCCAAGACAATGCCTTCATTAACCATAAAGTGGCATTTCTCCCAATTCAAAAGAAGACTAGTATCTTCGCATCTCTGCGAAACTCGTTCAAGCTTGCTCAAGCAATCATCAAAAGAGGATCCATAAACGGAGAAATCATCCATGAATACCTCACAAATCTTTTCACAGAAGTCAGAGAATATAGCCATCGTGCATCTTTGAAAAGTAGCAGGTGCATTACATAAACCAAAAGGCATGCGTCTATAAGCAGAAGTGCCGAAAGGGAAAGTAAAAGTGGTCTTTTCTTTATCCTCCGCTGACACAGGTATTTGAGAGAAACTAGAGTAACCATCTAGAAAGCAAAAATGTGTATGTTTGGATAGTCTTTCTAGCATTTGATCAATAAAATGTAAAGGGTAATGATCTTTTTTAGTAGCTTTATTTAATTTGCAGAAATCAATTACCATCCTATAACCTGTAATAATTCTTAGCGGGATCAATTCATCTTTATCATTAGGAACAACAGTAATACATCCCTTCTTAGGGACACAATGAACATGACTTACCCACTGGCTATCAGGAACGGGATAAATTATACCTGCCTCTAGGAGCTTTAGTAGTTCCTTTCTTACCACTTCCTTCATCTTAGGATTTAACCGTCGTTGGTGATCAATAACTGGTTTGGCGTCTTCTTCCAATTTTATTTTGTGTTGGCAGAGAGTGGGACTAATGCCCTTAAGATCATCAAGAGGATATCCAATAGCAGCACGATGCTTATTCAGAGTTTTCAATAATCTTTCCTCATCCTGCTTTGAAAGGTTAGCACTAATAATAACAGGATATATCTTCTTTTCATCGAGATAAGCATATTTAAGAGTATCAGGTAATGGTTTAAGCTCAAACACGGGATCACCCTTGGGTGGTGGAGGATCCCCTAGGATTTCAACAGGTAAGTTGTGTTTCAAAATAGGACCCTGTTTAAAGAATACTTCATCTATCTTCCTCCTTTCATTCATAAACATATCATTTTCATGGTCTAGCAAATATTGTTCTAAAGGATCAGTAGGAGGCACGTCAATAGAAGCAAGACCAATAATTTCATCCTCACTAGGAAATTCTTTATCATGGGGTTGTCTACGAAACTTAGCAACATTAAACTCATGAAACATATCCCCTAAACCAATAGTAACAACATCCTTTTCGCAATCGATCTTAGCATTAACAGTATTCAAGAAGGGTCTACCAAATATAATGGGACAAAAGTCATCTTGTGGGGAACCAAGAACAAGAAAATCAGCAGGATATTTAACTTTCCCACACAAAATTTCAACATCTCTAACAATCCCAATTGGTGAAATAGTATCTCTATTGGCAAGCTTAATTGTAACATCAATTTCTTCTACCTCAGCAGGTGCAATATCATGAATAATTTCTTAATATAAGGAATAAGGTATTGCACTGGCACTAGCACCCATATCACATAAGCCATGATAACAATGATCTCCTATTTTAACAGAAATAACAGGCATGCCTACTACAGGTCTATGTTTCTTAGCATCGGGTCTAACAATTCTAGCAGCTTCATCACAGAAATAGATAACATGCCCATCAATATTATCAGCCAAGAGATCTTTAACCATAGCAATACTACATTCAACTTTAATTTGCTCAGGTGGTGTATATGTTCTAGTATTACTCTTACAAACCACAACTGAAGCTTTAGCACGATCCTTTATCCTAACAGGGAAAGGTGGTTTCTCAATATAAGTGGAAGGAACAATAGGATCATTATAAGTGATAGTCTTTTCTTCAACTCTAATAGGTGCAACTACTTTTACTTCAGTTGGAGGATTATATTTAAACCACTTCTCCTGAGGGAGATCAATATGAGTAGCAAATGATTCACAGAAAGAAGCTACTAGCTCAGAGTCAAGTCCATATTTAGTGCTAAATTCACGGAAGACATTGGTGTCCATAAAAGATTTAACACAATCAAACTTAGGTGCCATACCTGACTCCTTACCTTCATTGAGATCCCAATCTTCAGAGTTGCGTTTAATTATTTCCAATAAATCCCATTTGAATTCAATAGTCTTCATCATAAAAGACCCAACACAAGAAGTATCGAGCATGGAGCGATTGTTGAGAGAAAGCCGAGTATAAATTTTTTGAATAATCATTTCTCTTGAGAGCTCATGATTGGGGCATGAATATAACATTGACTTAAGCCTCCCCCAAGCTTGAGTGATGCTTTCTCCTTCGCGAGGCCAAAAAATATATATATAATTACGATCACGATGAACAAGATGAATAGGATAAAAACTTCTGGTGAAATTCTAATTTCAATCATTTATAGTCCCAGGATCCCATATCATCACATAGCCTATACCATGTCAATGCGTATCCCTTCAAAGATAAAGGGAAAACCTTCTTATTAATAACATCCTCAGGCATACCTACAAGCTTAAATAATCCACAAAATTCATCCACATAGATTAGGTGCAAGTCAGGATGTAATGTTCCATCTCCTGTAAAAGGATTAGCTAGTAGTTTCTCTACCATACCCGAAGGAATTTCAAAGTAAACATTTTCAGTAGGTTCAGTAGGTGAGGAGCAACTCTTTGCTCTACTGGTCGGGGTGAAGATACCCCGAACAAGCCCCTCGAAGGACTAGTTTCCAAAGTAACAAGTGACGGTAAATTTCAGCACACTATATAAATGTTTCCTTACCAAGTTCCACTTACCAAAGGCGCTTCACTCCTCGGCAACGGCGCCAGAAAAGAGTCTTGATGACCCACAAGTGTAGGGGATCTATCCTAGTCCTTTCGATAAGTAAGAGTGTCGAACCCAACGAGTATAGCTGGCCAAATGGGTCGGACCAAACAGGCCATCCCGCGAGCACGCCGACATGGCCCGCCATGGGCTAGGCATGGCACACGCTAAACGGGTCATGCCCGGCATGCGGCACACCTTGGGCCGTGCCTGGGCTTGGAGCCTGGGCACGCGGGCCGGTACGGCACGGCCCGTTTAATTTTTTTATATATTTTTCAGATTTTTCTATATATGTATACCTAAAATATAGCCCAATAGGCCTAAAAACAAGCCCAACAGGCTGAAAATGTGCAGCCCAGCGTGCTAAACGGGCCATCGGGCCGGCCCGTTTACTAATCAGGCCATGCCTGGGCCAAGGAGCAGCGCCCGTGGGCCGGCACGGCACGGCCCATCTATTAAACGTGCCACGGCGGGCCATGCCGGGCCAGGCACGATTAGCACAGACCAGGCCGTGCCAAGCCAGGCCGGCCCGTTTGGCCAGGTCTGCCAACGAGGAGCAGAAGGAAATGACAAGCGGTTTTCAGTAAGGTTTTCTCTGCAAGCACTGAAATTATCGGTAACAGATAGTTTTGTGATAAGATAATTTGTAATGGGTAACAAGCAATGAAAGTAAATAAGGTGCAGCAAGATGGCCCAATCCTTTTTGTAGCAAAGGACAAGCCTGGACAAGTTCTTATATGAGAAAAGCGCTCCCGAGGACACATGGGAATTATCGTCAAGCTAGTTTTCATCACGCTCAAATGATTAGCGTTCGTTACTTTGGTAATTTGGTATGTGGGTGGACCGGTGCTTGGGTACTGCCCTTTCTTGGACAAGCATCCCACTTATGATTAACCCCTATTGCAAGCATCCGCAACTACAAAAGAAGTATTAGGGTAAACCTAACCATAGCATGAAACATGTGGATCCAAATCAGCCCCTTACGAAGCAACTCATAAACTAGGGTTTAAGCTTCTGTCACTCTAGCAACCCATTATCTACTTATTACTTCCCAATGCCTTCCTCTAGGCCCAAACAATGGTGAAGTGTCATGTAGTCGACGTTCACATAACACCACTAGAGGAGAGACAACATACATCTCATCAAAATATCGAACGAATACCAAATTCACATGACTACTTATAGCAAGACTTCTCCCATGTCCTCAGGAACAAACGTAACTACTCACAAATCATATTCATGTTCATAATCAGCGGGGTATTAATATGCATTAAGGATCTGAACATATAATCTCCCACCAAATAAACCAACTAGTATCAACTACAAAGAGTAATCAACACTACTAGCAACCCATAGGTACCAATCTGAGGTTTTGGTACAAAGATTGGATACAAGAGATGAACTAGGGTTTGAGAGGAGATGGTGCTGGCAAAGATGTTGATGGAGATTGACCCCCTCCCGATGAGAGGATCGTTGGTGATGACGATGGTGATGATTTCCCCCTCCCGGAGGGAAGTTTCCCCGGTAGAACAGCTCCGCCGGAGCCCTAGATTGGTTCCGCCTCATGGCAATGGAGTCTCGTCACATATGCTTGCTTATGATTTTTTCCAGGGTAAAAGACTTCATATAGCAGAAGATGGCCACCGGAGGGCTGTCAGGGGGGCCCACGAGGCTGGGGGTGCGCCCTAGGTGGGGGGCGCCCCGCACCCTCATGGACAGGGTGTAGGCCCCCTCACATTGATTTTTTTGCCAGTATTTTTTATTAATTCCAAAAATGACTTTCGTGGAGTTTCAAGACTTTTGGAGCTGTGTAGAATAGGTCTCTAATATTTGCTCCTTTTCCAGCCCAGAATATCAGCTGCCGGCATTCTCCCTCTTCGTGTAAACCTTGAAACATAAGATAGAATAGGCATAATTATTGTGATATATCATGTAATAACAGCCCATAATGCAATAAATATCAATATGAAAGCATGATGCAAAATGGACGTATCACGGAGGCCTCACCGCCCCTACTATTCCCACTGCTGGCCAGGCCCTGCTGCAACGGCAGCCTCACACCACAGCCGAACCAGTGAACCCTTGTACTCCTCTCCGCATGGGCTTCCACTACCGCGTCTTCCCCGGCTCCGCGTCGTCCCCTTCCTAGGCCTTGACGTCGTCCACCGCCCTGGTCCTCTCGGTGCGACGTGGTCAACGTGGTCAAGGAAAGACTTCCATCGGAAGAGTACTATACGTGGAGAGACTGACAGTTGGGTCCACGACGGCCGCAAGGAAGTGCCTCCTTATTACGCGCAAAATAATTATTCCTCCACCTGACAGTGGGGACCCACCAGACGGGCCACCGTATTTCATGAAAAAAATGTTTCCCCCTGACTGCTGGGACCCACCAGCTACACCTTCGCACACAAGGAAGTGCGTCCGGGCCAAAAAAACGATTCACCCCCTGACTGTTGGGACCCACCAGCTACATCTTCGCACGCAAGGAAGTGCCTGACAGTCGGGACCCACCTGGTCGAAGCATATGTAGTGTTGTCATTCTGGTCGTGAAAGTGTACGTACATACTGGTCAATGTAGAGGCGCGCACGTGTCGTAGTAGAGGCGCGCACGTAGCATGTATACATATGTACAACGACCAGTGTGCAAGAAAGAAAATACAGCCACGTACGTACATACGGGCGGGGTCTTGAATGCCTACTCGCGCATATGTACGACCAGGGCTCGTGTACATGGTTGGGTCGAAACGGAGAAACAACGCCGTCGTCGTGTTCATGGGGAGGCAACGGAATGCGTCTTGTTCATCGGGAGGCAACGAAATGCGTGGGAGCCAACCGTCTTGGATGGAATAGCCGATGGAACGAGGCCTGGCGTACCGCAGAACGGAGGAAACGACCTTGTGTTCGACCAGACACGTTCGAAACGGGATCCTGTTCATCGGGAGGGGTCGGGCGTACTGCAAAACGGAGGAAACAGACTTGTGTTGGACCTCCTACGGTCGAAACGGGGTCCTGTTGATCGGGAGGGGTGTGGCGTAACGCAAAACGGAGGAAACGGACTTGTGTTGGAGCGCTATGGTCGAAATGGGGGTCCTGTTCATCGGGAGGGGTGTGGCATACCGCAAAACAGGACTCTACAGGATACTGTTCATCTCCACCGTCGACCTCCTCCAGCCTCCACGGGCTACTGTTCATCCACCGTCGACCTCCTCTAGCCTCCACCTGTGACTGTTCATCCAACCTCCACCGCGCGCTACTCCACCGGCCTACTATTCAACCAGCCCTCTCCACAGGCTACTATTCATCCAGCCCTCCACCGGCTACTGTTCAACTAGCCCTCCACGGGGTCGTCCTGTTCATCCAGCCCTCCATGGGGTCCTATTCATCCAGCCCCAACCGACTCGATCGATTGGGGTCCTGTTCATCCAGAGGCAACCACGGGGTCCGGTTCATCCACCCCCACCGGGAACTATTCATCCAAACCCCATAGCAACGCTCACTGTTCATCCAAACCCCCCGGGTGCAACGCTCACTGTTCATCCAAACCCCCCAGCAACGCTCACTGTTCATCCAGAGGCAGCATCGATCGGCTTCAGTTAGCAGTAGTAGTGAAGGAATCGCTCGATCGCTCGGGTTCAGTAACGTGTAGCCTGCAGTGCAATCGCTCGGGTTCAGTTAGGCGACGCCTCGCTCGGGTTCAGTTAGAGCCCAACGCCTCGCACCCACGCGCGTACAGTACGAGAGCAACGCGCATCGCTCGGCCCTCGACCACCCACCGTAACCGGGAACTCCCCGATATTTTCCTCGCCCTTGCTTCTACCACGGTTTTTTCCGTCATGGACGGCCCAAAGAATGTCATGCAGCTGCGTCTCCGGCCCACCTAGGACGAAAAGCCCATTTTCTGTCATGATTTTTTGTCATAGAAGTAGGAGCCCACCACATCTATGATGATACCAGGTTTTGTCACAATTATCATCATAGAAGTGTCATAAGTATGACAGAATTTTTTTTCGTTCGGCCCAAAATGTCACGGATGTGTCTTTTTTTTGTAGTGTCGACAACGGTCAAGTACGTGAAAGCTTGAGCTCTTGTGTCGTTCCGGTCATACTTGTTCCAAAGAAATACGGTACTTATCGCATGGTTTCTGATTGCCATCCCAGCAATGCTATCACCGTTAGATATCGTTACCCTATTCCACGCTTAGATGATATGCTTGATGAGCTTAGTGGAGCCACCATTTTCTCTAAAATTGATCTTAAGAGTGGCTACTATCAAATACACATCCAAGAAGGTGATGAATGGAAAACCGCATATAAGACTAAATTTGGCTTATATGAATGGCTCGTTATGCCAATGGGTTTATCCGAAGCACCCGGAACTTTCATGCGAGTCATGCACTTTGTTCTTCGTCCCTATATTGGTGTATTTGTTGTGGTCTATTTTGATGATATTCTTGTCTTTAGCAAATCCCTCAAAGATCATGTCACCCATCTTAGAACCTGTTGCAAACCCTTAGGAAAGAGCGCCTTTATGCTAGTATGGACAAATGCCTTTTTGGTGTTGATAGGCTTGTTTTCTTGGGTTTTGTTGTGTCTTCTAAGGGTGTTCATGTAGATGAATCTAAGATCAATGCTATTAAAACTTGGCCCCAACCAACCAACTTGCAACAAGTGCATAGTTTTCTTGGTTTAGCCGGTTTCTATCGTCGCTTTGTGAAGGATTTTAGCACCATAGCTTCACCTTTACATTCCTTGAGTAAGAAAAATGCGCCATTTGTTTGGGGACCATCCCAAGATACCGCATTTAATGAGCTTAAGAATTTGCTTACTCATGCTCCCATGCTTGCATTACCCAACTTTGACAAACCTTTTGAAATTCATTGCGATGATAGCGGTAATGGCATAGGAGGTGTGTTAACGCAAGAGAAGAGCCCCACAGCATACTTTAGTGAGAAACTTTCCGGAGCGCAACTCAATTATCCCATCTATGACAAAGAGCTATATGCTTTAGTGCGAGTTTTGTGTGAATGGGAACATTATCTTCGCTCTCATGAATTTATCATTCATACCGATCATGAAACGTTGAAGTACTTAAAGGGCCAAACTAAGTTGAACAGGTGTCATGCTAAATGGAGTGAATTCATTGAGTCATTTCCTTATGTTATCAAGTACATCAAAGGTAAGGAAAATGTAGTGGCGGATGCCCTTTCCCGCATATGCACGCTTGTCACTAAACTTGAATTGAATGCCATTAGCATTGAGAACATAAAAGACTTGTATGTGCATGATCCTACTTTTGCTATTCCTTATGCCAAATGTTTGACGCATACATCTTGGAACAATATTACATCAAGGATGATTATCTTATGAGAGCTAACAAACTTTGCATTCCCGAGTCTTCTCTTTGTTTGCTCCTTTTGCAAGAGGATCATGGAGGCGGACTCATGGGACACTTTGGACGTGAAAAGACATTCGCTACGCTCTCCAAGAACTATTTTTGGCCCAAGATGTCCCGCGACATCTCACGCTTCACCAACCGATGCTCTACATGTCGCAAAGCTAAGTCAAAAGCTCAATCCCATGGTCTTTACATGCCCCTTCCTATTCATTATCAACCTTGGGAAGACATTAGCATGGATTTTGTACTTGGTTTGCCTAGAACTCAAAATGGAAAGGATTCTGTGTTTGTTGTTGTGGACCGATTCTCTAAGATGGCTCATTTTATCCCATGCAACAAGATAGACGATGCTTAACATATTGCAAATATTTTTTGTAGGGAAATCTTGCGTCTACATGGAGTGCCCAAAACGATTGTCTCGGACCGCGACGTCAAGTTCTTGAGTTAATTTTGGAAGCCTCTATGTGCCAAGCTTGGAATCAAGCTCTTGTTCTCGTTGGCATACCATCCTAAACCGACGGCCAAACGGAGGTGACAAACCGTACACTCTCCACCCTACTTCGTGTGTTAATCAAGAGGAACATCAAGGAGTGGTAGGTGTGCCTACCCATCACCGAGTATGCCTACAACCGCGCAAGACATTCGACCGGTAAGTCCCCCTTCGAGGTCGTCTACGGTTTCAACCCGTTGTCCCCATTGGACATTCTTCCTCTACCACTACAAGAGCGCACCAACATGGACGCGAGTGCCCGAGTGAACTACCTCAAGAAGATGCATGAAGATAAAAGGCACACCATCGAGCGCCAAGTACAACGACTCGCAACCAAACTCAACATCAACAAGCAACCCATGATATTCAACATTGGAGATCTTGTGTGGCTGCACCTTCGCAAGGAGCGCTTCCCCAACGAACGCAAGTCCAAACTTCTACCACGAGCCGATGGACCCTTCAAGGTGCTTGAACTCTACAACAACAATGCCTACAAGATCGACATTCCACGCGACTAGTACTCCGTGAGAGACACCTTCAACGTCAATGATCTCTCCTTGTACCATGGTGATGAGGATTTCGATCCAAGGTCGGATATTTCCCAAGGTAGGGGAGATGATGCGGAGCATCCTACGGTCATCCCCATGGACCTACCATTTTCTCACCAAGTGCCAAGAGGACCCATGACACGAGCACGAGCTAGATCTCTCGAGACTGTGGTGATTTCTCTCCTTAGTGATATCTCATACGATCCTCTCGAGACATGGCTACTACCTAAGTCCGGAATGTTGTGCATGATTAGGTACCGAGAGAACCCTCCCGAGGATGCACATGAAGATGGTCAAGCCCCCAAGTTCATGGACGAAGAGGAATGACAGAAGGAACCGGAGAAGTCGCCGGGACCCGGACATCCGGCCCCATGCCCCGGACATCCGGCCCCTGGAACATCTACCACAGCCACAGCCCAGCCGAAGCTACAGGCCCAGGCCCCGGACATCCGGCACTCGGCGAGCAGCCGGACATCCGGCTCGACCCCCGAAAATCCGGCGTCCCATCACAGAAGCTTAACCCTACCGGCCCGGACATCCGGCCCCAATGGCCGGACATCCGGTGCCTCGCGAGCGCCCGGACATCCCGCCTGATGCCCGAACGTCCGGCCATCCCTGTCTGCGCAAAGTGTAAAGGGCCAAGCCCATGTATCCCTTCGCCCCCTACACTATATATACTCCTCCTCCGCCCTCTTTCTAAGGTCAGCGTTGTGTTAGCTCATATGTGAGATAGAGCTTCGCTCATCCATCCGGATCTACTCCACCGCGAGGGACCGACACCTCTTCGGAGAAGATCCACTTGGATTCAAGACCCCTAACGGGAAGAACTCAAGACCTCCTCACGGATAAGAACCGGTTACCCTATGTATCGTCCCTTGTTGGATTCAAATCGTGTATCTCTTTGTGTTTAGAGGATCTAGCATATGTGTGACCATCTCTTGTTGGTCGAGTGATTTCCCTTGTGTTCCCCCTCGTTTTATCCTCGTGTTCTTCGTGTTCTTCGTAGGATCCCCTCCAAATGTGAATGATCGGGCATCTAGGGTTCCACCCTACATCACTTTCACTTTTCCATCGTTCTTATCCGCCAAATACTTGGGGTAGTTCCGCTTCTAGTGACCAGTCCCTTTGCAGTAGAAGCACCCAGTTTCAGGCTTAGGTCCAGACTTGGGTTTCTTCTCCTGAGCAGCAACTTTGTTGCCGTTCTTCATGAAGTTCCCCTTCTTCCCTTTGCCCTTTTTCTTAAAATTAGTGGTCTTGTTGACCATCAACACTTGATGCTCCTTCTTGATTTCTAACTCCGCAACCTTTAGCATCGCGAAGAGCTCGGGAATAGTCTTGTTCATCCCTTGCATATTATAGTTCATCACAAAGCCTTTATAGCTTGGTGGCAGTGATTGAAGAACTCTGTCAATGACACTATCATCAGGAAGATTAACTCCCAGCTGAGTCAAGTGGTTATGGTACCCAGACATTCTGAGTATGTGTTCACTGACAGAACTATTCTCCTCCATTTTGCAGCTGTAGAACTTGTTGGAGACTTCATATCTCTCAACTCGGGCATTTTCTTGAAATTTTAACTTCAACTCTTGGAACATCTCATATGCTCATGACGTTCAAAACGTCTTTGAAGTCCTGATTCTAAGTCGTAGAGCATGGCACACTAAACTGTCGAGTAGTCATCAACACGCGTCAGCCAGGCATTCACAATGTCTGCAGTTGCTGGCGTGGGTGTTACACCTAATGGTGCTTCCAGGACGTAATTCTTCTATGCAGTAATGAGGATAATCCTCAAGTTATGGACCCAGTCTGTGTAATTTTTGCCATCATCTTTCAACTTAGCTTTCTCTAGGAACGCATTAAAATTCAAAGGAACGGTAGAATGGGTCATTGATCTACAATAACATAGACATGCAAAATAACTATCAGGACTAAGTTCATGATAAATTAAAGTTCAATTAATCATATTACTTAAGAACTCCCACTTAGATAAGTCATCCCTCTAGTCATCTAAATGATCACGTGATCCAAATCAACTAAACCATGTCCGATCATCACGTGAGATGGAGTAGTTTTCAATGGTGAACATCACTATGTTGATCATATCTACTATATGATTCACGTTTGACCTTTTGGTCTCAGTGTTCCGAGGCCATATCTGCATATGCTAGGCTCGTCAAGTTTAACTCGAGTATTCTGCGTGTGCAAAAACTGGCTTGCATCCGTTGTATGTGAACATAGAGCTTATTAGACTAGATCATCACGTGGTGTCTCGGCACGACGAACTATAGCAACGGTGCATACTCAGGGAGAACACTTATACCTTGAAATTTAGTGAGGGATCATCTTATAATGCTACTGCCGTACTAAGCAAATGTCAGGACCCCGACTCAATGCCACATCGATCTAGCATGTAACACCTCATATCACTTTGCGGCCTCACGCACGGTATTCCCACGGGTGTCGCCTTACCTTTGCCCGGGACCGTTTGCGCCTTTTGGCACACGTATATGACAGTGTCGCTAGCATCCATATGATAAGGAGCCTGGGCTGACATGGCTAGTCGTAAACCCAAAGTGGCACAGACTTACAGGGACAGGCATCCATGACCCAGCATCGAACGTGTCGGTCATCAGCGAGTGAATCCAGGCTGTAGCACTGGGCTAGCAGGACTCCGGTGAACCGGGCTGTAGCAGGCTAACAGGACTCCGGTATTCATCGCGTGACATTTCCCCGAAGGGACAGACACAGGAACGAAGAAGGACACATGCCGGCCAGCCTAAGTGTTCCGGAGCAGTAGCAAGCTACCATGGCTCGGTGGAAACACTAGGAGACATTTCCCGGTAAGAGAGGCTACTAAAGATAAACAACTAGATGGTCAGATCCCACACATACCAAGCATTTCAATAACATACACACAATATGCTCGATATGTGCAAATACAACATGGCATCACAACATGACTCTACGACTCAAGTAATTTATTCAATAGGCTCCGAGGAGCGAGATATTACAAACATGGGTCTCATGACCCAACAATCAGAGCATACAAATCAAAGCACAAGCGGAAGCTATCATGTCTGAGTACAGACATCTATAAATGAAAAAGGCTGAGAAGCCTGACTATCTACCAGATCCTGCCGAGGGCACAAGATCGTAGCTGAGGTAACAAGCTAAACGTCGAAGTCCACGCGAAACTACTAGTGAGACCGAAGTCTCTCTGCAAAAACATAAAATAGGCAAACGTGAGTACAAATGTACCCAGCAAGACTTACATCAGAACTAACTACATATGCATCATTATCAACAAAGGGGATGGTGGGGTTTAACTGCAGCAAGCCAGCTTTGACTCGGTGGCTATCCTAAACTACGACTGCAAGTAACTCTTTTGAGGTGGCGCACACGAGTCCACATATTCACCATATCAATACACCACTATGGATCCGCTCCCGTCTCCCTACGAGAACGCCATCCATAGCACTCACGCTTATCTTGCGTATTTTAGAGTATCCACTTTCACTTGTCTATGAACTGATATAAGCAACCCAGAAGTCCTTTTCCGCGGACACGGCTATTCGAATAGATGATGTTAACCCTGCAGGGGTGTACTTCTTCATACATGTTCCACCACTTACCGCCGTCTGCACACGACATGTGCTCGGCAGACCTTCAAGCGAAAGCCCGACGTGGGTGTAGACCACGACCTACCTAAACACTCAAGTCTCTAGTCCAGGTTTATCGCCTATTCGGGTTCCATCCATGAGGAGATCCGGCCGGAGTTTCGCTCACAGCCCCAAACGATGTGAACAGGGTTCCGTGACACCAAACGGGCGCCCGGTATACCCGGCCACGTGCCTACCGCATCACAGCCCACCCCTACGGTCAGCGCTGTCCACGGCCTCCAGCATACTACAAACACCAGAAACTACTTGCAACTCCTGGACAGAGGACAAGGGTGAATAAGAAGTCGAGCGGGGTCATATTTCAGGGCCCAATGTATGGTAGTAGCTGAATCATGGATCACAAACACAGAACTCAGTTCCTGAGGACGGCTGCAATGAGACAACCCACCATGTACTCCTACATGGCCTCTCACCGCTACCTTTACCAAATCGTGTTCACACACTTAGCTCACACACAGTAGGACATGTTCACACACCTCTGATTCATCCCCGATGAATCAGACCTGACTCAACTCTAAGCAGTAGCAGGCATGACAAACAAGCATGAATGAGTAGGCACAACAGGGCTCAAACAACTCCTACTCATGCTAGTGGGTTTCATCTATTTACTGTGGCAATGACAGGTCATGCAAAGGATAAAGGGGTTCAGCTACCGCAGCAAGTAACAGATGAATCGTTGTTGTCCTAATGCAGTAAAAGAGAGCAGGAGCGAGAGAGTAGGATTGTATCGGAATGAACAAGGGGGTTTTGCTTGCCTGGCACTTCTGAAGATAACATTGAGTCTTCATCAGTGTCAACGATCACATCGTCGGTATCACGTCTATCGAGAGGGAACAATACCGGCAACACAGAAGGAAACACAATCAATGCAATGCACAATATGATGCATGATCATGACATGGCAAAATGAATGTGTTTTGAGCTAATGCAACTAGCAACAGATTAAATGAAGTTGGTTTGAATACAAGATTCAAATTCAAACTCCATATGTGATTATTCAAATGCCATTTAATTGATTTGTGCTAAACAGCAGCTATAAGTTGTTCTAACATGCATGAAAATGGTACAGATGGATTCCTTGAATTTTTCTGATAATTTTTCATATATAAATTATTTAATTTGGAGTTACGGTTGAATTTCTATGATTTTTAGAAGTTTTAGGCATTTTCTGGAATTTCCTGAATATTAATAAATCCAGAAAATGATTTAACTGCGTCAGCCTGAAGCCAGCATGACGTCAGCGAGTCAACGGCCAGGTCCAGGTCAAACCTGACGTGTGGGGTCCACACGTCAGTGACACAGGTTAGACAGGGGGGTTAGTTTAGTTTAATTAAAGATTAGGGGCACTAGGGCCCACATGTCAGTGGCTCTAGGCCTGGGTTAGCGGGGTGGTTAGGCCCTAATGACCGGCCACGTCAGCTCTCGCCGGAGTTTAGCCGGCGACGACCACAGAGCACGGCGGGGGACGCCGGACTTGCGCTAGGGGCATCGGATCGACGCGCCAAGGGCACCAGGAGGTAGCCCGTGCCCGTGCGCATCTAGGGGGACCAACGGGAGGTGCGGGGGTGGCCGGGGTTCGCCGGAGTGGAGCCCGAGGCGGCGGCCGGAGCTCGGGGTTGGGGCGAGTTAGTGCTACGGTGCGCAAACGAGCGAGGTGAGCGGCTAGCGGGGCGCTACGCGGTGCGGGGAGCGAGTTAGGCATGCCAGGGTGACCAAATGGTCACCGGAGCTACGCCGGCGACGAGCTCAGGCGGCGGCGTGCTACGGCCAGCTATGAAATGGCGGCTACGGCGAGCGGCAAGCCACGGGGTTAGGGGCAAAACGTGCAGGAGCTCACGGTGGTTCGGATGGGGTAGATGACGAGCTCGGGGAAGCGGAGACGGCGGCGAATCGACGGTGAAGATCCTCGGCGGCCGGCGATGGAAACGGCGATGGTGGCGGCGTTGCAGCGTGTCCGGGACCTTGTGGCTCGGTGGGGAGAAAGAGGGGGTCGAGGCGGAGCCTTTGAGCGCATCGGCGAGGCTAGGGGGTGGCGGTGGCCGCGAGGGAGCTCGTCGGTGGCGGCGGCTCCGTTCGGGCGAGTGAGAGAGAGGTCCAGGGGAGAGGATGAGGACGCGGGAGAGTGAGGGAGAGAGGCAGGGAGGTGCGTGGCGTCTCCGGGGCGTCGAGGAGGAAGCAGGAGGTGGCCAGGGGAAGCAGGAGGTGGCCGAGGCCTCTCGGGCGCGCGCCACGCCTCGCCTCTGCCTACTGGCAGAGGAAGACGACAGGGGGGGGGAGTGGAGATGGGCTGGGCCGTGCTGGGCCAGGTAAGTGGGCGCCAGGTAACTTCCTTCTCTCTCTCTCTTTTATTTCTTTTCTATTTCTGTTATTTTGTTTTTGATTTGATTTAAAATACCAAATCATTTAATAAAATCCTGGAAACAATTATGGGTGCTTTCTGAATTATTTCAGTGACCCTTAACAATTTCCAACATTTATTTGAACATTTAAATTATTTATAGTATTTAAATGCCCAAAGTCAAATACAATATGATTTAATTCAAAAATCCAAAAATGACCTAAGAATATATTCATCATTTTTGGCAGAGGTTTCCACCTTAACCAGAAATCATGAACTTTTCTTAGGAACCTTTTGGGTTTATTGAAAAGATTTTAATTCACCCTAGTTGAGTTGATTTAATGCTAGGGTTTGAACATCCCCATTTCAATTTTAGGCAAAATTTAAACATGATGCAACACATGACTAGCTAGCTCAGAGCAAACCAGAAGCTAGGGATGTGACAACTCACCCCCACTAAACAAGAATCTCGTCTCGAGATTCAAGCGTAGGGTAAGGTGAAGGGGTAACGCAAACTAGTATAATCTTCACGATCCAGGGTGCACTTCAATTGAACGTTGATTCATTCACCATCATTGTCTTGAAGTCTTGCCTTGAGAACTCCAACTATCATGACAACGAGAGGAAAGGAAAGACCCTAAAAGAATTGTTCTTCTCGAAGGTCGAACAACTCAGGATTAACCCACGGAATGAGACATAACAACATCTCTCGAGCTGAGAGACGAAGTACACATCCATAGGAATTGGAGTGAAGCAGATGACAAAGGTTCACTAGGTAGATAACAATTCCAGACTCAAGAATGTGGTAATCGATTGTCACGTAGCGAGGAGTTGAGTTGCCATGATACCATAATGATGCACCTTAGGGAAGGTGACTCGTAGAAATATCCCCTTAAGTGGCAAAAAGAATTACCTTTGATTCAAAGATCATTGAAACTCTTTAAACCAGCCTAAGACAATTCTCGAGCGATCGTTTGGAGGGGGTCGGTAGAATGGCATACTCGGACTTGGATGATGTGGACTACCTTGTTGAAGACAACGTAATGGATGAATTTGCTTATCACCGGAAATGGAAGAGACCCATGGTAGAATGGCACATTGGCGGTGCAAGCTGGGAACAAAATGCAAATGCTGGGAATGATTCTGGTAACTGGGGAAGAACCCAACAATAGAGAGTGAATTCACTGTTTGAAAAGGTCATAGCATTGCCGAGGAAACTGAGAGGAATCCCAGTTAGTGCCGATGATAACACGTAGCGCTTGTGCGTGCTCTCAAGAACTTGAGCATTTCCATAATCATCAAGGTTTTATCAACATCCGTGTCAAGGGTGCTGACAACACAACATACTACCATGATGAATAGCGATGGACGATGCAGATGCAAAGGAGGATAACACTTTCTCAGATTTCACCCTTAGCGAGGCCAAGGAAACAAAATCTGGATGATCGACCGAGAGACATTTAGCACTCCGCTTCTAATGTTCTCCTTGATGTGCTAGTGTAACCCATTCATAGATATGGTTTGATATCTAGAACATCAAGTAAAAGGTCGGACTTCGGGAGCACAGAATCCATAAGGAAACTACGGAGGTAAATCCTACGAAATCCTTATGGGGAGGTGGCCAACTTCCTCAATCATGATATTATAATAACAGGTCTTCCGGCTGGGTGTGTTGGCCACGACATCCACCTTACCGGTTATCGAGGGACCAATATTATAGTTCTTGGGAAATGTTCCAACCATTATATCTGCCTGAGATTCAGATCTGGTTGGTGTCAGGATATTCCAGACTCATCGAGTCTACGAAGAAAAATGAAAGTTTGCAACACAAATCGACGAGATAACATTGCGAGATTCTCGGGAAATGAACTACGATAGCAAACTCCAAAACATGAGCTGGTTCTGCTACACACGTGTGAACACGATGTCCTAAACAAGCATGACCACGTGGTAGTCTTACAATAAAACACTACCGAGTTCTGGTTGGGAACCATCAACGAGGGTATCGAAGTCCTTACATAAGTCCGGATTAGCTCTTATGAAGGAACTCCTTCTCCTTGAACAAATCAATCAGTGGCTTGGTGTGCTAGGGATACATATAGATTGAAGGTTGCAAGTCTTCAAACCACAGAATTCTTCGCACGTGTGCATGACTGATTTGGAATGATTCCAAAGAAAGCAACATTGACTTTCTCGAATCCACGGCGGCAACTTGCATCAGATGCACATGAATTAAAGGAAGTCACTACCTTCATCCAAACATATGCTTCATGAACGAAACACGAAGAAATGCTTACACAAGTTTCCAACACTAGGTTGATGTTCAACAAAATCATGGAGGAGATAAGGATGTTGTCAATGGGCTCAACAACAATTCATCCGGGTTTCCTTTTAAAAGGAATTCCATAGTTAAGTGAACACAGTGATAGCATTGGTCAGACCAAAGAATATAATGGTGTATGCTCGAGGGATCAACCACGAGTAAGACAACATTACGAACATCGTTGGTTCTGATTTGATTTGACGATGGCCCATACTCAATCAAAGGATTGATAAGACAATAGGTCCAGCAACTGATCACAGGGACCAATCGATGAAGATATCATCTTTCTTCAACACACACTACACAAGAATATCCCTTTTGGAACGAACTAAGTCAGGCAAGCTTTTATCTTCCAACTCTCCAAGTTGTTGTCTAGCTTAACCAACTAGCTCAAGGATATCTAACACCGATTCTTGGAGAGAAGGTGGTCCATAAGAAACCAACTTGATCACGGGCTCAACATAACGGTCAGGTGACGACCTGGTGATACTTCCGAGAAGACATTCAGAAAATCACGAACCACCGGTATGTTACTAAGCTCGAGAACAATCTCGCTTTTGAGGGCAAGACGATATGATCAAATGAGTGAGGACTTGACAAGATCCTAACTCATCAATCGAAGGGTCTACCGAAATAAGGACTAGGTAGCACGATCAGTCTTAGAAGGCTGATTCAAAAACCAACACGCTAAGAATGAAATTATTATCCTTTAACTACCAAGCAACGAGGTTGTTGGGAGTATTGATTTCACACATCACAATTCATTTGTCGGTATTCCGGTTGCATCAACACGAGGGCCGAGGAATGACTAATGATGGTGAGAAGTATCACTACGTCAAAATTCATGAGAGTTGGTGCAGTTCTCATGACAATTCTGACATAAAGGGGGTAATACTCCAAGGTAGAACAGAACCAAAAGCTGGATTGGCATTTGATCTGCGGCATATAACTTCTTTGACTCAATCCTGGATATGGAAGAGGTACTGGAGTTTGTTTCTCCTAGTCATTCCGAACTAGAACGGCTTGACGGACCACAAGAATAACGAGCATCGGTGAACACGAATGCACGACATCAACTTGACTATCAACTGCTGGACAAGGTCAAATACAACTACAGAGGGACAACTCAAAAGAACATATGATTTCCTGAGTTGTGGATGCATGGTTTAGCATGTCGAACGAAGTTCAACATATTTCTTCCGGATAACCCATGTAGAAAGGTAGAACTGGCAGAGCCACAATATATAATGGAGAACTCATCAAGAGCACTCTGGTTGTGATCGTTCAGTTCAACGAGGAACTTCTGCCATAAGTAGTTCATGGTATTTGGAAGAAGAAGATACCACGGACTTCAAGGACTATCGCAAAGGTTACTAATGACCTAAGGGAGCTAGCAATTACTATCAACATGAAGTAAGTAGGGTGGATCTCGGGTTCAAGAACCCAGGAATAGAATACCTACTAACTAAATGGCATCGCGGGATGCTTCGATAATGACGGCCAGAATCATCACACTGGGAACACAAAACATGGCTAGACTACTAGATGATCCCCTGAGACACCTAGGGTCATAATAATAACTCCAACATAAAGGTCGAGGCAGTAGAATACCTCAACTCAACAATTAGTGTGATTGAGCTGGCATAAAGGAACATCGAAACCAGAGGGAAAGGATTTGCAAATGCATCAGACTATTTAGAAACCTGGAATGACTCGGACAGCATAACGGCTGTAAATGCTCAGAAAAGATTTGAGACATTCACAAAAATGGTGGCATAACCACTCAGAGGCACAATATCAAGGTCTCGAGATCAACAGTTAACATACAGAAGTACTAGGAACTGAAACGAGGCTTAAGTCCAACAATCTATAAGTCTACGGATTAGTAACACGTGATCCTGATAGAAAGAAGAGATAGCTTAGTTCTTAATCCCCGTAGGAAAGATAAGATGACTCAGATCAGAAGGGCATGAGGTATAAGGAGTAAAAAAAACCTTACGTTCCATCCCACAATCAATTCCCTTATATAACTAAAGAATTTCTAGACTCAACTTCGACCAGTTTGGCTTGGTAATCCTACAGGCAGTCAAGCTCTGATACCAACGCTGTCAGGACCCCGACTCAATGCCACATCGATCTAGCATGTAACACCTCATATCACTTTGCGGCCTCACGCACGGTATTCCCACGGGTGTCGCCTTACCTTTGCCCGGGACCGTTTGCGCCTTTTGGCACACGTATATGACAGTGTCGCTAGCATCCATATGATAAGGAGCCCGGGCTGACATGGCTAGTCGTAAACCCAAAGTGGCACAGACTTACAGGGACAGGCATCCATGACCCAGCATCGAACGTGTCGGTCATCAGCGAGTGAATCCAGGCTGTAGCACTGGGCTAGCAGGACTCCGGTGAACCGGGCTGTAGCAGGCTAACAGGACTCCGGTATTCATCGCGTGACATTTCCCCGAAGGGACAGACACAGGAACGAAGAAGGACACATGCCGGCCAGCCTAAGTGTTCCGGAGCAGTAGCAAGCTACCATGGCTCGGTGGAAACACTAGGAGACATTTCCCGGTAAGAGAGGCTACTAAAGATAAACAACTAGATGTCAGATCCCACACATACCAAGCATTTCAATAACATACACACAATATGCTCGATATGTGCAAATACAACATGGCACCACAACATGACTCTACAACTCAAGTATTTTATTCAATAGGCTCCGAGGAGCGAGATATTACAAACATGGGTCTCAAGACCCAACAATCAGAGCATACAAATCAAAGCACAAGCGGAAGCTATCATGTCTGAGTACAGACATCTATAAATGAAAAAGGCTGAGAAGCCTGACTATCTATCAGATCCTGCCGAGGGCACAAGATCGTAGCTGAGGTAACAAGCTAAACGTCGAAGTCCACGCGGAACTACTAGCGAGACCGAAGTCTCTCTGCAAAAACATAAAATAGGCAAACGTGAGTACAAATGTACCCAGCAAGACTTACATCAGAACTAACTACATATGCATCATTATCAGCAAAGGGATGGTGGGGTTTAACTGCAGCAAGCCAGCTTTGACTCGGTGGCTAACCTAAACTGCGACTGCAAGTAACTCTTTTGAGGTGGCGCACACGAGTCCACATATTCACCATATCAATACACCACTATGGATCCACTCTCGTCTCCCTACGAGAACGCCATCCATAGCACTCACGCTTATCTTGCGTATTTTAGAGTATCCACTTTCACTTGTCTATGAACTGATATAAGCAACCCAGAAGTCCTTTTCCGCGGACACGGCTATTCGAATAGATGATGATAACCCTGCAGGGGTGTACTTCTTCACACACGCTCTCACCACTTACCGCCGTTTACACGACATGTACTCGGCAACCTTCAAGCGGAAGCCCAACGTGGGTGTCGGCCACGGCCTACCTAAACACTCGAGTCTCTAGTCCAGGTTTATCGCCTATTCAGGTTCCATCCATGAGGAGATCCGGCCGGAGTTTCGCTCACAGCCCCAAACGATGTGAACAGGGTTCCGTGACACCAAACGGGCGCCCGGTATACCCGGCCACGTGCCTACCGCATCACAGCCCACCCCTACGGTCAGCGCTGTCCACGGCCTCCAGCATACTACAAACACCAGAAACTACTTGCAACTCCTGGACAGAGGACAAGGGTGATTAAGAAGCCGAGAGGGTCCATTGGTTTCGGGCCCAATGCGTGGTAGTAGCTGAATCATGGATCACAAACACAGAACTCAGTTCCTGAGGACGGCTGCAATGAGACAACCCACCATGTACTCCTACATGGCCTCTCACCGCTACCTTTACCAAATCGTATTCACACACTTAGCTCACACACAGTAGGACATGTTCACACACCTCTGATTCATCCCCGATGAATCAGACCTGACTCAACTCTAAGCAGTAGCAGGCATGACAAACAAGCATGAATGAGTAGGCACAACAGGGCTCAAACAACTCCTACTCATGCTAGTGGGTTTCATCTATTTACTGTGGCAATGACAGGTCATGCAAAGGATAAAGGGGTTCAGCTACCGCAGCAAGTAACAGATGAATCATTGTTGTCCTAATGCAGTAAAAGAGAGCAGGAGCGAGAGAGTAGGATTGTATCGGAATGAACAAGGGGGTTTTGCTTTCCTGGCACTTCTGAAGATAACATTGAGTCTTCATCAGTGTCAACGATCACATCGTCGGTATCACGTCTATCGAGAGGGAACAGATACCGGCAACAAAGAAGAAATACAATCAATGCAATGCACAATATGATGCATGCTCATGACATGGAAATATGAATGTGTTTTGAGCTAATGCAACTAGCAACAGATTAAATGAAGTTGGTTTGAATACAAGATTCAAATTCAAACTCCATATGTGATTATTCAAATGCCATTTAATTGATTTGTGCTAAACAGCAGCTATAAGTTGTTCTAACATGCATGAAAATGGTACAGATGGATTCCTTGAATTTTTCTGATAATTTTTCATATATAAATTATTTAATTTGGAGTTACGGTTGAATTTCTATGATTTTTAGAAGTTTTAGGCATTTTCTGGAATTTCCTGAATATTAATAAATCCAGAAAATGATTTAACTGCGTCAGCCTGAAGCCAGCATGACGTCAGCGAGTCAACGGCCAGGTCCAGGTCAAACCTGACGTGTGGGGTCCACACGTCAGTGACACAGGTTAGACAGGGGGGTTAGTTTAGTTTAATTAAAGATTAGGGGCACTAGGGCCCACATGTCAGTGGCTCTAGGCCTGGGTTAGCGGGGTGGTTAGGCCCTAATGACCGGCCACGTCAGCTCTCGCCGGAGTTTAGCCGGCGACGACCACAGAGCACGGCGGGGGACGCCGGACTTGCGCTAGGGGCATCGGATCGACGCGCCAAGGGCACCAGGAGGTAGCCCGTGCCCGTGCGCATCTAGGGGGACCAACGGGAGGTGCGGGGGTGGCCGGGGTTCGCCGGAGTGGAGCCCGAGGTGGCAGCTGGAGCTCGGGGTTGGGGCGAGTTAGTGCTACGGTGCGCAAACGAGCGAGGTGAGAGGCTAGCGGGGCGGGGAGCGAGTTAGGCATGCCAGGGTGACCAAATGGTCACCGGAGCTACGCCGGCGACGAGCTCAGGCAGCGGCGTGCTACGGTCAGCTATGAAATGGCGGCTACGGCGAGCGGCAAGCCACGGGGTTAGGGGCAAAACGTGCAGGAGCTCACGGTGGTTCGGATGGGGTAGATGACGAGCTCGGGGAAGCGGAGACGGCGGCGAATCGACGGTGAAGATCCTCGGCGGCCGGCGATGGAAACGGTGATGGTGGCGGCGTTGCAGCGTGTCCGGGACCTTGTGGCTCGGTGGAGAGAAAGAGGGGGTCGAGGCGGAGCCTTTGAGCGCATCGGCGAGGCTAGGGGGTGGCGGTGGCCGCGAGGGAGCTCGTCGGTGGCGGCGGCTCCGTTCGGGCGAGTGAGAGAGAGGTCCAGGGGAGAGGATGAGGACGCGGGAGAGTGAGGGAGAGAGGCAGGGAGGTGCGTGGCGTCTCCGGGGCGTCGAGGAGGAAGCAGGAGGTGGCCAGGGGAAGCAGGAGGTGGCCGAGGCCTCTCGGGCGCGCGCCACGCCTCGCCTCTGCCTACTGGCAGAGGAAGACGACGGGGGGGAGTGGAGATGGGCTGGGCCGTGCTGGGCCAGGTAAGTGGGCGCCAGGTAACTTCCTTCTCTCTCTCTCTTTTATTTCTTTTCTATTTCTGTTATTTTGTTTTTGATTTGATTTAAAATACCAAATCATTTAATAAAATCCTGGAAACAATTATGGGTGCTTTCTGAATTATTTCAGTGACCCTTAACAATTTCCAACATTTATTTGAACATTTAAATTATTTATAGTATTTAAATGCCCAAAGTCAAATACAATATGATTTAATTCAACAATCCAAAAATGACCTAAGAATATATTCATCATTTTTGGCAGAGGTTTCCACCTTAACCAGAAATCATGAACTTTTCTTAGGAACCTTTTGGGTTTATTGAAAAGATTTTAATTCACCCTAGTTGAGTTGATTTAATGCTAGGGTTTGAACATCCCCATTTCAATTTTAGGCAAAATTTAAACATGATGCAACACATGACTAGCTAGCTCAGAGAAAACCAGAAGCTAGGGATGTGACAGCAAAATATGATGCATAAAAGATAAACATCACATGCAATAAAAATATGTGACATGATATGGCCATCATCATCTTGTGCCTTTGATCTCCATCTCCAAAGCACCGTCATGATCTCCATTGTCACCGGCTTGACACCTTGATCTCCATCGTAGCATCGTTGTCGTCTCGCCAACTATTGCTTCTATGACTATCGCTACCGCTTAGTGATAAAGTAAATCAATTACATGGTGATTGCATTTCATACAATAAAGCGACAACCATATGGCTCCTGCTAGTTGCCGATAACTCTGTTACAAAACATGATCATCTCATACAACAATTTATATCACATCATGTCTTGCCATATCACATCACAACAAGCCCTACAAAAACAAGTTAGACGTACTCTACTTTGTTGTTGCAAGTTTTACGTGGCTGCTACGGGCTTCTAGCAAGAACCATTCTTACCTACGCATCAAAACCACAACGATTTTTGTCAAGTGTGCTGTTTTAACCTTCAACAAGGACCGGTCGTAGTCAAACTCGATTCAACTAAAGTTGGAGAAATAGACACCCGCCAGCCACCTATGTGCAAAGCACGTCGGTAGAAACAATCTCATGAACACGGTCATGTAATGTCGGTCCGAGCCGCTTCATCCAACAATACCACTGAATCAAAGTAAGACGTTGGTGGTAAGCAGTATGACTATTATCGCCCACAACTCTTTATGTTCTACTCGTGCATATCATCTACGCATAGACCTAGCTCGGATGCCACTGTTGGGTAATGTAGCATGCAATTTTCAAAAATTTCCTATGATCACGCAAGATCTATCTAGGATATGCATAGCAACGAGAGGGGGAGAGTGTGTCCATGTACCCTTGTAGACCGAAAGGGGAAGCGTTAGTTAACGCGGTTGATGTAATCGAGCGTCTTCACGATCCAACCGATCCAAGTACCGAATGTACGGCACCTCCATGTTCAGCACACGTTCAGCTCGATGACGTCCCTCGAACTCTTGATCCAGTAGAGGGTCGAGGGAGAGTTCCGTCAGCACGACGGCGTGGTGACGATGTTGATGATGTGATCCGCACAGGGCTTCACCTAAGCACTACGACGCTATGACCGGAGGAGTAAACTATGGAGGGGGGCACTGCACACGGCAAAGAGAATAATTGATGTACCTTCGGGGTGCCCCCTGCCCACGTATATAAAGGAGGGGGAGAGAGGCTGACGGCCAGGAGGGGCGCGCCATGGGGGGAGTCCTACTTGGACTCCTAGTCCAAGTAGGATTCACCCCCCCCCCCTTTCCTTTTCTCCACCGGAGGGAATAGGAAGGAGAGGGAGAGGGAAAGGGAAGGGCGGCGCCGCCCCCTCATCCTTGTCCTATTTGGACTCCCTAGGAGGGGGGTGTGCGGCCACCCCCACGGGCTTCCCTCTCTCCCCCTTAGGCCCATGTTGGCCCAACACTTCCCCGGGGGGTTCCGGTAACCCCTCGGTACTCCGGAAAAATATGTGAATCACTCAGAACCATTCCGATGTCCGAATATAACCTTATAATATATGAATCTTTACCTCTCGACTATTTTGAGGCTCCTCGTCATGTCCGTGATCTCATCCTGGACTCCAAACAAACATCGGTCATCAAAACACACAACTCATAATACAAATCGTCATCAAACGTTAAGCGTGTGGACCCTGCGGGTCCGAGAACTATGTAGACATGATCGAGACACATCTCTGACCAATAACCAATAGCGGAACCTGGATGCTCATATTGGCTCCTACACATTCTACAAAGATATTTATCGGTCAAACCGCACAACAACATACGTTGTTCCCTTTGTCATCGGTATGTTACTTGGCCGAGATTCGATCGTCGGTATCATCATACCTAGTTCAATCTCGTTACCGGCAAGTGTCTTTACTCGTTCCGTAGTGCTTCATCCCGCAACTAACTCATTAGTCATAGCTTGCAAGGCTTATAGTGATGAGCATTGCCGAGAGGGCCCAGAGATACCTCTCCGATACACTGAGTGACAAATCCTAATCTCGATCTATGCCAACCCAACAAACACCTTCGAAGACACCTATAGAGCACCTTTATAATCACCCAGTTACGTTGCGATGATTGATAGCACACAAGGTGTTCCTCCGGTACTCGGGAGTTGCATAATCTCATAGTCAGAGGAACATGTATAAGTCATGAAGAAAGCAATAGCAATAAAACTTAATGATCATTATGCTAAGCTAACAGATGGGTCTTGTCCATCACATCATTCTCTAATGATGTGATCTCGTTCATCAAATAACAACACATGTCTATGGTTAGGAAACATAACCATCTTTGATTAACGAGCTAGTCAAGTATAGGCATACTAGGGACACTTTATTTTGTCTATATATTCACACATGTACTAAGACTCCGGTTAATACAATTCTAGCATGAATAATAAACATTTATCAAGATATAAGGAAATATAAATAACAACTTTATTATTGCCTCTAGGGCATATTTCCTTCACAACGCGCTTCGTTTGAAAGCCTTATATCCATCCATCTTTAGACTGGGCAGCGATGGTACCATAGACGTCACTACCTCATAGGGGTGGTCGTCTTGTGGCCATTGGTTTGTTATTGGTTGTCTTGACGTCTCGGTTGGTCCGTTTGCAGTCATTGGGGAGGTATGTCGGTGGTGGATGAAGTGCTCTATGACAACATGTCAGCTAAGTTTTTTGCCCCTTCATGTTCCATGGTCGACCTTCTCCCAGGGGTGTTCGTGGCGGTGGTGAGGTCTCAACGTTCAATGTTCTTTGTTGACGTTTTGAGGTTTCGTTGCCTTGCATAGTGCCCCGGTCCACTCCTTTAGTTATGGTGGTTGTGGGTGGTCAAGAGGAGGTGCAGGGGTTGTTTCGGTGGAGCATTGCACTTCGGTGTTGCGTCGCTCACTTTCATCGCGACGTGCCCTTGGCGGTTGGATGCCCTTCGCGGCGACTGTGACTCCCCTAGTTCTTCACGATGGGGAGTGATTGGAAGGCAAGTTGGTGACTTGTCCCTTTACGTCTTCTAGGCATCGGATATCTTTCGACTAATTCAACAACACTCACTCTTGCTCTTGTTGTCGAAGTTCTGCAACGAAGACCAAAAAAGTCAACCGGCGCCTTATATTTTGGGAAGAAGGGAGTATGATCTAACGGTGATGCCAAGAACAAAATGTCGTTTGACTGAGCTCCTCTCCGGTTCTCTTTCTCTATTTTCTTGTTGTGTTTCAGGTGCTACGTCTTTGTAACGGTTGTGTTGTGTATGGCTTTTGTCCTTTAAAGAAAATTAGAAAAATGGTTCTGGCTGACTTTTTTTTGAATCGGGCTAACCCCCTTTCCATTACTTAGAATGGAAATACAACCAGTCTGAGGAACAGGGATGAGTTCAAGAACAGGGAGAGGGGGAGAGCGAGTCCAACGCACTACTAGGAAACCCACGGCACCCGCCCGCCATCGCAACGGGCACTATGGGGCGAAAACCTAGTAGCACCAAACAACTAGACCTATTACAACCGAAAGTCCAAAAGCCACAGGATAGTATGACAGCAAAACAACATAAGCCGCCGCTTAAGATAGCAGCCCTCTACCCAGGCAAATAGAGAAAAGAGGCAACGACGCGAGCATGAAGAACTTTGAAAGAGAAACCGCCGGCGACCTAGTCTCCAATCTTGATAGTCGCATCACAGGCTCGCATCAACATCATCGTCCCGTCGCGAATCATCTCCGCCCCTGCCCGGAGCTGCTTGACGTCGTCTCCCGCCTGAAGCCCTGCCCAGTAAAGAAGGAAGGAAACCACCGTAAAAACAATCTCGAAAGGAGATTTAATCATCTTATTCTCAAAGGTAGCACGATTCCGCGCCAGCCAAATGGACCAGGTAACTGCGCCCAAGACCACTGTATAGAAACGTTCGTAATCAGGGATGAAGGAGTAGCACCAAACGAAAAATTGCCAGCAGTTCTTGGGACAGAGATCAGTCCCCAGGGTAACTCCAATAGCTCTCCAAATCACTCTGGCAATAGAGCATTCAAAAAATAAATGCTGGGAGGTTTCAATATGTTGGCAGAAGGAACACACAGGGTTCCCTGGCCATTTTCGATGCCGCATCACCTGCCTAGTTAGGACGACATCTTGCGATAGTTGCCAAAGAAAGATTTGAATTTTGAGGGGGATCTTGGCTTTCCAAATCCACCTATAGTTGCATCCGTTAAGGGGTTTTTCGAGCCATTTATACATGGATTTGGAAGTGTATTTGCCAGATTTGTTCAGGCACCAATACACCGAGTCAGGGGTGTTTGCAAGATTCATATTGCGCACCTGGCTTTGAAGATCACACCACTGATCAGACAAATCAGCGTTCAATCTTCTGCGAAAGAAGCTAGAACAGGTTATGGAATTCAGTTTATCTAGAGTACAATCCTGGTCAACACAAATATCAAACAAGCTTGGAAATTGAGCTTGGAAAGGAGTTAAACCATTAATAGAATCTTTCCACAACCTGGTTAAGTTGCCTGCCCCTACCTGAAGTTTCTTGCCTATCATGTACAGGTCTTTGATTTTCAACAAGTTTTTCCAACAGGGCGAGTCAGAGAAACGAGAACTAACAGTTGCAACAGATTGGTTGCGAATATATCTAGCCCAGACAATATCTTGCCAGATTCCATTCTGGGTATCTAACTTCCACCACCACTTGAGCATCAAGCTAATATTCTGCTTGCGCAAGTCTTTAATACCCAGCCCCCCTTTGTCTTTAGATCTACAGATCCTACTCCCTCTGATCAGGTGATATCTCCTTTTCTTACTACACCCCTGCCAGAAGAATCTCCTTCTATGTTTATCCAATTTTTCCACAAAAGATTTGTTCATCAACCACATAGACATGTGGTAAAGAGAGAGCTGAGTAACAATCGAGTCTAAGAGAGTATGTCTCCCTCCCATAGAGGCAGCATTACCAACCCAGGCATCGAATCTAAGGAGATATTTATCAACAATGAAATCCCAGTCAGAATTTCTCAAGGCCGTGTAGCTCACCGGCATGCCCAGGTACTTAAGAGGGAATTGGCCTATATCACATTTGAAAAGCTCAGCATAAGCCTTGGTTGTCTGGGCATCCCCCCCCCCAACGGTCAATATCTCACTCTTGTGAAAATTAACCTTGAGGCCAGACATCATTTCAAACATGTACAACAGGAGTTTAAGATTAACAGCTTTATCAATATCATGCTCTAGACAGATAATTGTGTCGTCAGTGTATTGAAGTACTGCAACTCCATGTAGAATTAGATCCGAAGCTAACCCAACAATAAGATAATTGTTCTGGGCATTCTTGATCATTTTAGTGAGGCACTCCACAACCATATTGAACAGGAGAATAGGGATCCCCCTGGCGTACCCCTTTGGCACTTTGGAAATAAGGCCCAACACAGTTATTCAACTTGATGCTGACTGTGCCATTGCGCAGAATTTGCTCAACCCAACTACACCATTTGGGATCAAAGCCTCGCATCTTATGACATTCAAGTAGGAAGTCCCAATTGACCTTGTCATATGCTTTCTCAAAATCAAGCTTGAGAATCACCCCGACTCTCTTTTTGACATGGGTGTAGTTAAGAAGTTCATGGAGGGCCAGCACCCCATCCATAATGTTCCTGCCTTTAACAAAGGCATTCTGAGTGGGGCTAATAAGAATGTCAGCGTACCTAGAGACTCTCCTATCCATGACCTTAGTGATCAACTTGTAGGGGCAACGAAGAAGACAGATAGGTCGGAATTGCTGTATACGATCAGCCCCCGAGATTTTAGGGAGTAAGGTAGTGATGCCATAGTTGAGGTGTCGCACATCCAGTGTGCCTTTGTGGAAGCTGTCAAAAAGTCTCATAATATCACCTTTGACAATCTCCCAGCAGCACTGATAAAATTTAGCAGGAATATTATCAGGCCCCGGGGCTCTGTTGATGTCCATGTCAAACAGAGCATCTTTGACCTCAACCTCAGAAAACTCTCTAACTAAATCGGCGTTAATTCTGGCTGAGAGTTTCTCATCCTCTCCCCAAGTGTCAGGATCCAAATGAAATAAGTTGCCAGGAGCAGGGCCAAAAAGATTCTTATAGAAATCAGTAGCATGGGCCAACAGATTATCCGTGCCCTCGATCTCCACCTCCCTGCATTTGAGAGCATGGATCGTATTTTTCCGCTTACGGCCATTGGCTATCTTATGGAAGTAGTCCGTATTGCGGTCCCCTCGAAGCAACCAGCATTCGCAGGATTGCTGAAGCCAGTAGATTTCTTCAGCGACCAACAGCTCATGAAGTTCAAAACAGACATCAGATTTCCTACAATAGAGCTTGGGCGAGAGGGGGCCATCCTCCTCTGCCTCTTCCAACAGCTCAAGCTCGAGTCGTAGGTCTTCTTTACGTCTCTTAGCATGCCCAAATTTATCCGAGCCCCACCCCTTAAAGTAAGATTTAAATCTTTTCAGCTTGATGTTTAAGATGTCAATGGGGTCCGAGGCAGCAACCTTCCTATTCCAGATATTAGTCACTAGGCCGAGGAAACTGTCATCTTTAAGCCAGGATAGATCAAAGCGAAATTCTCGAGACTTAGAGGCGCTCTTTTCTCCCCATCAGGATAAAGAATAAGAGGATTGTGATCAGACAGTTCCCTAACCAATTTTCTCAAAGAGACCAAGGGAAACATTTCTTCCCAGGAGTCAGACATCAATACCCGATCGAGTTTTTCAAGAGTAGGATGGGACTGGTTATTGGACCAGGTGTATTTGCCACCACTCATATAAATTTCTCTAAGCCCCATAGTGTTAATGATAGAATTGAAAAGATCAACAGATTTGGATCTATGCATCTTTTTGTTTTTCTCTCCATTATGTCTCAAAATGTTGAAATCACCCCGACTATATAGGGAACGTTAGTGTTGTGACAGAAAGAGGCTAGCTCCATCAAGAACTCTTCCTTGTGCTCCTCATGAGCAGAACCATAAACCACTAGAAAGCTCCAGATTTTTTTGGTCTTAAGGTCTCTAACATGCATTTGCAGGACATAATCCCCTTTGGTGCATTTGAGCAACTCCAGGTTGCTAATGCGAATACCACAGAGAATGCCCCCACATTTCCCGATAGTAGGGATCCATTCCCAGTGGAACAAGTTGAAGGGGTCAAGTTTTCTAAGGAGTTTAGGAGTAAAGTCCTTCTTCAAGGTTTCTTGTATCCCAAGGAAATCAACGGAATGGTCACTAACGATATCAGAGAGGCAGGTGGCCATTCCCTTCTTGCCCACCCCTCTGCAGTTCCAAATGAGACCACTCATTTGGAATGATTCGTTTGTTTTCTAGTTCTGGTGGCCCTACCAGACAGGGTAGAGCCACCACAAACATCAGCACCATCCTTCTTCTTATTTTGACTCATAGTCACAGGCCTAGGAAGCTTAATGTCTATTTTTTTCTTATTCTTCTTTGCAGATTTGGATTTAATTAACTTATCATTGACAATCTCGTCCTCATCAAGCCAAGTTAAGTTCAGGGGGGTGTCTTTGCCAAGACCATTAACGACAAAAACCTCACCAGCTTGAGGATTTGTATTTTTTTTCAATCAGATGGGCTCTAACTGTCTCTAATTCCCTCAAAATGTTAACACAAGAAAATTCGTTATCAGGGATTAGGACCCCCATCTTGGAAGCACGGCATATTAATTCAGAATCAGCCAGAGCAGCAAAAGCATTATTATTACTGGGATTGGTTTTACCTGTCAGATTCTTGGCATTGACCAGGTTCGCAGCTCTTGCTTCCATATTCATATGCTGTAGGTGGGGGTTGCGCTGGCTGAATCGAAGGTGGAGCTCAGGTGCGAGAGGGGGTGTGGGGATAATCTCCTCGCAATCAGGGTGAGGAAGCTGTACCGTGTAGTCCATAGACACCTTTAGGTCAGGTCCCACATCTCCAACCACCTCAGAAATCTGATCTGAATTAGTAACTGAAGAATTTGCAAAAACAGAAGAGGAACTAGCAGGTAAAACATTCACCTGTAGAGATTGATCAGCAACCACACAATCAACAGGATCATGCTTGCATATGTCGCTCTGAGACAACAAGTACTCATCCTCTTGCTGCATTGTGCCAGCAGCCATTTCCAGGGCCAATCTCTCAATCAGCAAAGGACTGTTAGCCCCACCATTGTCACTTTCAGAAGAAGAACTGTCAGCAGGGATCTGATCCTCATCCTTGAGTGACGGCAAGCAACAAGCTTTGCCACCACGATAGGAGGAGGTATTAGCTTTATCAGTCCTCTCTGAGGACTTTTCATCTCCCCCAGGGGGGGTGTCATTACGTTTGCGTTTAGGAGTACCATTCTTCGGGACAGCGTAATGCGGAACCTGAATCGGTTCTTCCTCACGGATGGTGTTTCTCACCAGTACCTCCTCAACCTCATATTGAAATCGATAAAACCGTCCCCCTAAACATCCTTCAGCTGAAGTAGGCAGCTTATCAACCTGACGACATCCTAGTTTGACACGCACAGAAGAGGGACGATTGAGGGTCGACATATCAATGTCCAGGGTTACCCCCACTAATCCCCCAATGTAAGCAACATTCTTGTCACATCTCTTGTTAGGTGGGATCTTACTAATTTTCACCCAAGCAACTTCTAGCAGACCCTCAGATTCTACATCCTCAGACCAAGGAGTTATACGGACAACTACTCCCAAGGATCTAAGAGGAATGTATTCAACAAACAGAACTTTATCCACCTCTCTTTGGTTAGGAAAGCGCATCACATATTGCTTGGGAGCAATCCAGTGAGCCGAACATCTCCACCCCTGACCAATATAGTTCTCAAACGCATCTACCAGCTGTTTCGTAGTAATTTCCCCCTCAACAATAGTAATGATGACCTTGACTATCCTCTCATTGGACTGGCTGCCAACGGAATAATCATGTATATAATGGAACCCCTGCCCTTTGGCTTGGAACGCACACATCACAGGTATGCACTCCCATGGGAGGAAATCAGTGCAGATCACTGAAAGATGGCCTTTCTTTTTGCATCTGACGCACAGAGCTTGAGGACACTTAGCAGTATAGTGCCCCACATGACTACAGATCTGACAAAGCTCAGAGGAGGAAACAAAATGATCAGGAATACCAGGGGGCTCATGCATCTTGTCAGGAGAGAGAATCTTGTCGTTGTTGCGAGGGTTCGAGCCATCCTCCTCAGCTCCCCATCGATCTTGAGTCAGATCATCCTGCTGCGTACCAGCAGCTTTGTCCCATCGCTCGAAACCAGACTCGTCAGATCCAGACGGAACATTGGAGGAGGAAGCCCCCGTCGCCGTCTTGCGAGTCCAGACATGGCTATCACGGCCATGCACCCGTCCTCCGCCGCCACCTCCGAACCGGCCGCGGCCGCCATAGCCACGGCCTCTCCCCTCGCCCCGGTTGAACCGGCCCGCGCCGTGGCCATGACGACCCGCACCGAACCCCTCTTCTCTCATCTTTGGTGGTTCACGGGGAGAAGAAGGAGCAGATCTAGGTGGGGGAGAAGAAACAACTTGAGCGAAGGATCTGTGGTCTCCATGGATTTTCCCCTCCCACCAACCGAAGGAAGGATGAACCCTCGGTTTCTCCCTCTCAGGCTTATCCCAAAAATGGGTGAGGCATTCTTCCAGATCCAAAGCGGGGGGGGGGGGGGGGGCGCGGAGTAGCGGCGCGTCGATTTATACCAGGAGGAGGAAACGAAACCCTATCCGCGGTCCGCTCATGGCGGTCAGATTCCTTAGTCTCCACGTGTCCCCCGATCCGGAGGGGTGGAGCGGTTTTCTGCCGGGCGACGTCCCAGGATCCCCGGACCGGCCAGGAGAGGGGTACCGAGTCGATTGCCCTGAACCGCCCCCAACACCCCCGCCCCCGCGTGCGAGCACGACGGCTCGCCGCGCACGGCCGCGCCGGCGCCACGACGCTCCGGTGGCCGAACCATAGGATCAGGGGGAGGAAGGCGATCCCAAACCCTAGCAAAGTGACAAGGGAAGGGAATGATGTACCCGATGTCGATCACCTCCTCGATGCGCAGGGAACGGGCGTCCACCGTGCAGCCACGGTCGTCGATAAGAACCAACCGAAGCGCATCCTGACGGAGAAGGAGCTCGCCGACGGCGTAGTTACCACATTCGGCTCCGCCACGAGTTTTTTAGCGCCGCGGTGCGGCCTGCGTACGTACGCCAGCTAGGCTGCGTGCATGGTTTCGGCCGGCCGGCCGGCCGCGTGCTTTGTAAGTTGCAACCTCGTGCACCAGTGCCTGCCTTGGTCAACTGCCGATCGACGCATGCTTCGCTCCATGCATGCCGTCCGTGTAGCTCCAAGCCTCCAACTCCAATCCAAACCAAACCAAACCAAACCAAACCAAAGGCGAATAGGCGATCGTTCTGTAGTTACATTGTTACGTCAGGAGCACGCGGCGCCGGCACGACTTTACCTGCATGCGCACGCCATCGGCCGGCCGGGCGCTATTGTCCTGTCACGTTGTCACGCATGCCGTAGCGCGCGGTGGCATGCCGTAGCGCGCGGTGGCATGCCTACGCCGGCGCGGCCGTTTCGCGCACGGGATGGAGACGTGCGCTGGCCGCACGCCGCAACCGACGGAGGGTCTGAAACTCGCTCACAGCTGCAGCCAGCGGGGGGACATTGCCTGCCAGCCAGAGACTAGCCCGCTGCTGACTGCTGACCGCTCGCTCACCGGTCGCTGCATTCGGTGTCCAAGCCCCGAAGCCACGCTTTCTTCTACTTCTGCCACTACGGCTATACCAGCAGTCCAGCGCGCCGTCGACTTCCATCCACCCGTGGGCTGCCGGCCGGGCCACATGCATGCCTAGGCACGTGTAGACGAAGACGAGGTGTTGGACGAACCAAATTGAACTGACTGACTCGCTCACTTTGGCTCCACTCACACGTAGTACTAGTACGTTTCCTGCTCCACACGGCAACGCTAGCTTGTCCCACTAGCTGATCCATGACTGGTGAGCCATAGTGCACCTCTAGCACGATTTTTAGGTTCCTCATCACTAATATGTGTGCTGTAAATTAGTCTTCCGGTCAATCGCTTTTGTCTTTACTACTCTCTCCATTCCGAATTAATCCAGGCAACCTCTATACAATGCAAATGTAAAATGGACATCGTACAGAGGTTGCACCAACTAATCTGGATCAAAGGCACACGTTTGTGACATCATTCACCTCATTTAGCAGCTTTTTACACTTAACTTGTGTCATAAATTATCCTATTTAATTTTTTTTCTTGTTCTTAGGTGTTTTTTCGTCTTTTTATTGTATAGGCAATTTTTCTTTTCATTTTTGAGTTTTCTCTTGATTTACTTGCACCAAACCAACCGCACCAACCACCTCGTCACTTAACAATCCCATGGCATACCGACCTCCCCTCCCCCCGGGTCCTCCATGCGGTCGTTAATCCCTCCCGCCATCTACCACAGGGTTAAGCTTCACTAGGATCTCGTCGTATCCAGCTCGATGTCGGATCTCCTCCCTGGAGCCTCATTCTCGGCGGTTATCCACACCTCAGCTTCCATCGACCCTCTCCATGTACATCACCACATCGACAACCACCTCCGGTCACCCCCCGCCCCCGCTTCCTCCTACCCCTGCCCTCTCCATCGACACACGCCCATCGCTCCGCTGACTCCCATTGGATGGAGGCCTCGATGTAGGCCTGCATTTGGTACTTGCTTTGGGAGAAATCCCCTATGACTCGTGCGTTAGATGACCACGCCGACACCAATCGGATGCCGCCCACTTTCTTGGGGGTGTGGTCCTTTTGACCTGTACCTGACCCGCTCGATATGGGCCTCTGGCCGAAAGTCCATTGACGACGTCGTCCACAGACGTCGTTTACCTTCTTGAAGACGTCATCCGAGCCCTTTGCTATCATCCATCCACCTTTTCCATTGTGTATTGCGCTGTCCGTGCTGATGCTTGCTCAAGCCGGCGAGCTTCATGCTCTTGGTGTTGTCTCGGTTCATCTTTGCTAAATGATGGCGCAAAATGCTTCCTAACTTGCTAATCGTTTCAATTTCCCGCGGCGGAGCTCTCAGTCAAGGTTTGTGTTCATCTCCTCTCTCTGGACTTGCATTGCTCCAATTCTTCTTGAGCATGTGGTCATGCTATGCTGCTCGTTGATTGGTGGATGCTTTTGTGTTGCACCCCGGGGTTCGAATACGCACGCCGGTGCTATAGTCTATTTGCAAAGTCTTTGTTATTGTGATCCTTGGACGACATCCCAAGTCTACTCACGTCTCTCGTGATGTCCCTTGTATCTGCTAGCTAGGCCATGCTTTGTCATGGGCGCCTATTATTTTTTCTCTTCTTCTATTACCCTTGTTATTGCTTTTTCGGTCTTTGGACCGGCTTTCCACATAAATGCAGTCGACTTGTTCAGATTTTCAATCCGGTTTCCCTTTATATAAATGGATAGTTTTTCTTTGACCTAGATCAAATTCAGGTGGGGAATCCCTCCTCGGTGTCTGTTAAAAAAAATCTTTTTCACTAAAAAGAGATACTGGACATGGGCGAGGGACTAGGCCTACATGCAGCCGTGGTCCACCTCTACGGGTCTTCTCCTCCTTCGCAAGTCCTGAATTAGTCCACCTTGACGCGCCAAACTAATCAATCCTCGTCCATCAAAGCCACCGCTTTCCGCAGCAATAGCGAAGCGAGCGCGTCGTCCCGCTCCGCTCCTCTCCGCGGCTGCCGCCTCGCCACGCCACCTCCATGAGGAGCAGCAGCAGCAGCAACAGCGCCGGCTCGGCGCCCAGGAGGAGGCCGATGAGCGACCTCATCGGCGCCAGCGACGACCTCTCCCGCTACTCCGTCGCCACCACCACGGTCTCGTCCGACCGTTCGTCCGGCAGCGGGCGCGGCGCCGCCGCCTTCCTCGACGCCTTCCGCTCCTGCTTCGCCCCCTCGGACGCGCGCTCGCCGGAGACCTCCCTCTCCGACGTCGACTTCGACGCCTCCCACCAGCGTACGTCGTTCGCGCACGCCTTCCCTGAACTTTTTCTCCAGTGGCTCCTGTGTGTGCCCTTCTGATCCAAAACGCCACTTTTCATCATCTTCTAATCTCGTTGTGTGATAGTAGTATATTGTTCGTCAACCATTCCTGGTCAACGCGTCCTTCAGCTTTGTACTCAATTGAACTGCGACTTCTAGGATCTTTGCAGAGCACTGTTTTGTGTACTAACGCTAGGAAAGAGTCCCCCTCGTACAGTCGCATGTACGGCAATACGAATAAAATATGCATTCTCCTCTTGAGCCTTAGTTTAATCAGAGGTGTGTGACACTCTCTCCATTAGTTTGTACTTTTCTAATACTACGAATTACATGCACTCCCTCCTATTTATATTAATTCTCGCTGATTTAGCACAGTACTAAATCAGCGACCATAACCCATCTTGGCCAAAATGTTCTTATCGTTTGCTAATCCCTTCTCTGATTTTCGCAAAGTAAGAAAACACCATCGAAAAGTATCATTTGCTAACAAGGCCTCACGTCACTGATGACAGCCTCTTGAGTGACACTTGAATTCGTTATGGTATATCCTGGAATGGAATGGATACTGTTCAATTCATCAGACTATGCAAATAACACTTTGCTTACAAGAATCATCGGTTAGGTTCTCTGTAAACTTCAGATGTGACGGTTCTTTCTTATGAATCTACAGACTCGCAGTCGCTGAGCTCTCAAGGTTCTACCAGCGGGAGCACTTTCGAGAGCAGGAGATCAGCTAGGGGGCTGTATGGCTCCACCCTCAGGAACTCTTCAGAAAGGGAGGTACCCGGCGATAGGAAGTTCACCTTGCCAGAGATCCAGAAAGCAACAAAGAACTTCTCGCCCAACATCAAGATTGGGCAGGGTGGTTCTGGGACAGTGTACAAGGGTCAGCTCAGCGATGGCACCCTCGTCGCCGTCAAACGGGCCAAGAAGGTTTGCAAGGGCTTACTTCTTATGATCGGTTCTCATAGCTTGGTGACTGTTACATAACATGGCACAGTTTGTTTCCTTTTCTTTCCAGAATATGTATGACAAGCATATGGGCCACGAGTTCCGGAACGAGATAGAGATGCTGCGATGCATCGAGCACCTGAATCTGGTTAGGTTCCATGGGTTCCTTGAGTTTGGTGGTGAGCAGTTGATCATTGTGGAGTATGTTCCCAATGGCAATCTTCGGGAGCACCTTGAAGGTAACAATCGTAGGATCCTGCCCGTTGCTCCTATGTGTATGATGCCATGGTTTTTGCTAATTCCATCTTACCGAGTTTAGACGTATGCAGGTCTGAACGGAAAAGTCCTGGAGTTCTCCGTGAGGTTGGAAATCGCGATCGATGTGGCCCACGCTATTACGTATCTTCACACCTACTCTGGTAATGCAGAGTAATTATTAATGTTTCCTTGCATTTTGGTTTCAAGTTTGTCAAGTTGTTTGGACGATTTTTGTTCTTATTTTGGTTGTTTTCTTCTTGAATCTGAAAGGTTCGGCAAATATGTTGGCACACCGGGTGGCCAATATTTATTTGTGCTCGGAAAAAAAGCCCGGAAAAGAAATTAAAGAAAGATCATTAAGAATTTAATTCAGCAGTTCCTTGTTTTAGCTCAGATACGTTGATACTGCAGAATCCTTCTGGGAAAAACAGAGTACTACTGTATCTGTTGGCTGCTTTTGCTTAGCTTCAGATAGAAGATAAGCTGAAATGGTGAAACCCATGTTGAATATTTCTGGAACTAACAACCAAGCCTAGGATAATTCCTAGTACCAATAGGAAATAAGCCTATATGTAAACTGGGATTCGACTCTCGAAACCAAATTTAGACTAGAACTGTAATTGGTGATGGAAGAGGACCATAGTTTTTATGTCAAATATCTCAGTTCAAACAGGGGAAAATATGATTCGTTGCAGTATTAAGACCTGACCATATATTTCTCCCATGCAGATCAGCCGGTCATCCACAGGGACATCAAATCCTCAAACATTCTTCTCACAAACAACTGCCGAGCTAAGGTTGCTGACTTTGGATTTGCGAAACTGGCTCCAACTGACGCTACACATGTCTCTACTCAAGTCAAAGGAACAGCTGGGTACCTTGATCCAGAGTATCTAAGAACATACCAGCTCACTGAGAAGAGTGATGTCTACTCCTTTGGAGTGTTGCTAGTGGAGTTGGTTACTGGGAGGCGCCCGATCGAACCTAAGAGGGCGATCGTCGAACGTGTCACAGCAAAATGGGTTAGTTTGTGCCATTCTTATATTATCTTTCTACCTTTAATGGTTTTCAATATCAAATGAAATACTCCCTCCGATCTAGCTTTAATGGTTACTAAAGCTGCGTCAATTAATTTGGATCGGAGGGAGTATGTAAAATAATTCATAAAGATCGACAACTGATCCATATATCTGGTTTTGCTAATTAAGTTTGCTCCATTTATGGTCGGCACAGGCAATGGAAAAATTCTCAAAGGGCGATGCGATATTAACACTGGATCCAAATCTAGAAGTGAACGACGCGACCAACCTGGCAATTGAGAAGATGTACGAGCTGGCCCTGCAATGCCTAGCTCCCAAGAAGAGGAGCCGGCCGAGCATGAGGCGATGCGCAGAGATCCTGTGGAGTATACGTAAAGATTACAGGGAGTTGGCTCAACCAACCTCCTCTTGAACCAAGGCAGCTCCTGTGGAGCAATCAAGAAAGCAAAATGCAACAACATGCCAGTTTGCCTCACTTCAATTAAAAGCATGGAGGTATGGATGAACCGATCGCTGAGCTACGGTCTGCGAAGCTGTGAATGGGACCTGTGGCCTTCCTAGAAATTGTGTGCTTATTAGGTATCAGCTAGGAAGAGTTACATTGAAGTTTCTCCTACACAGCAGTACACGTAGAATAGTCGCCATAGCAAGCACAAGCAATTTCAAACATGACTTGAATATACGATGGTGTCTGTATGTTATAGAAGAAGGATGATTTCTGAGGAGAGCATGCATTTCCCATGTATTTGATGCGTTCTCCTGTATATGATGAACAAAATTCAACAGCAGTGGTATATCTTACTTTTTGGGTGCTTGTGTGCGTCATTGTCAATGTTTGACATAGTATAGAAAATTACAGATGAAGAAAACTACAGAGCTGCAAGGAAAATACCGCGGAAGAAATTACAGATGTATATTCGTATTCAAATCTGTTTGTGTTCGCTCATGTGTGTGATGGTGCATCTTGCTCCACTAGATAAAATAGCAAAACCCCATGTCTCCATCTCTCTGCCTTCTCTGAGCTACTTGACATGGCTTCCTTTCGACTCGAGGAAACGGTACAACCTTTGCCGACGTCGTTGACTCCATGCAGGGTTGGATGCTTCAGATGGGGAACTTTCTAGAGCGAGCTGAGTTTGTTCTGAGCGGGCTCTCTCATGTGTCACCTGTGTTGCAAACCGCTCCTACACCGCGCCCCATGGTTGTGCCTGATGTCAACCTTGAGTGGAGATGGGCTTCATGGACGTTTCTCTCCTCGTGCTGGGGTCAGATCGTCGTTATCTGCCTCTGAGGGTTCGTGCATCAATGTGGTTGCGGCTCCGATGCTACAGATGATGCCCGAGCTTCTGGAGCTGTGTGGGGAATCCACTCTGCATCTGTCCGTCGAGCAACTGAAGGTGGACCCCCTTGAGATCTCAGTTGTGGCATTACCGCCATTACCACCCCTTGAGCCCAGCCAGATGCTCGACTTCGAGGAGAAGGGAGATTCAGAGTTGCAATGTCTTGCTCATCCGAGTCCATTGGGCACATGGTTCCTGTAGGTGATGTGGTTGTCGCACCCAGAGCGATGGCTCGTGTGCCTGGGGCTCTCGTAGCGAAAGAGATTTGTGATTCCCTCGCTACCTTGGACGTTGCTAACCCTGGATCCAGCAAGGCAATTGGGTGTCTCCTCAAGGAGAAGGCCAACAGGGATAAGAAAAGTGGTGGTGCTAGCTCTCGTCCTGTCGTCTTGAAGGAGAAATCAAACAAGTGCAGAAGTAAAAAGAGTGGCGCTATAGGAAAGGCGTTGACAGCTGCTTGATGGATAGCTCTCAGTGTTTGGACATGTCATCACGGGTGTGCTTAGGTCCGTGGCCTTTGCCGATGTTGGTTCCTCTAGTTACCTTCGATATGTGGGGGCTCACTTGTGAAGTTGAATTTCATGTGCAAGCGGATTGTAGGGGTATCGTGATGGGAGAGTTTTTCTATCTTTCTTTGGTCTTGTGGTCTTATGATTTGGGAGTAGTCCGCTTGTATCATGGGGTTGTGGCTTGGTTGTTTTTCGAGGCCAAGCATGTAACGGTTTTCGTCCGGTTTTCCGTAAATTAATCGGGCAACTATCTTCTTACTTAATGAATGAGATAAAGCTTTTGCCTTCGATTAAAAAATGTCTCCATCTCTCTGCCTTCTCTGGTGTTATATAGGTCGCACATTCTTTGGTGTCGTAAACTTTCTTCTTAATGAATATACATGCATGCGGGTCTCGAAATAGAGCAACAAAGAGCCCATGTCACATTCTCTCTGCTGCTTTGTCTCTCTTATGCTGAAGTCCCAAATCCTGACATCTAAGATCACTGCCCCTCACCGCTCCACCACTTGTCTGTGACTTGGTTCGGCGCTCATTCCGAGAGGTGCTTTTTTTGGCTGTTGGGTCTACTTCAACACACATCACAACATCTATTTGCTATAATACTCACGCTTGCCTATGACAGTTCAACTCAACTGAGGTTGGCCACTATAGTCCATCATGTTCCATAGGATTTTTTTGACTGCGCATGTGCTTTTTTTTTTTGAATTTTCACCGGGGGGGGGGGGGGGGGAGATTTCTCCACCTGAATTTTTTTTGTATAGATATGTGGACCAAAGGCCCAGATGAGGCACCGTACATTCACAAGGCCAAGAGAGAGAGAGAGGGGGGTGGAGGGTTTAAACCCCGCAGCAGGGGGCTCAAACAGGGTTGGAGAAACAGGGTAACCAGGCATCCACTGCGTGTTTTAGGTGGCGAGGCAGACGAACACGCCAGAGCACCGCATCGTCTCTGCATCGGCTGAGGAGTCCAGGGAGCGATGGAGGAGCCCTCTGGAAGACCACCGCGTTCCGGTGCTTCCAAAGGTGCCAGCAACAGAGCAGCAGGAAGGTTGGGCCCGTCCCCTCCGGCACCCGTGGCGGCGCGGCGAGGAGGTGAAGCAAGCGGACGGAGGTAGTCTCCAGGGAGCTCTTCCCGACCACAGCCCAGAAGCGTCGGGCGAACGCGCATCCGAAGATGAGGTGATCAGCAGTCTCGAGGGGGGCGGAGCAAAGGGGGCACCCAGCTCCGGCAGCATCGACGATGTGCTTGCGGAGGAGGACGTCCCTAGTGTGGACCCTGGCCTACACCAGAAGCCAAGCGAAGAAACGGACCCGGCTGGGGGCGTAGTTGCCCCAGACAAAAGTCTCGAACGGCACCCCCAGCCCACCAAAGTGGCACAACTGGTAGATGCCGGCCGACAAGAGTAGCGCGCCCTTTGCGCAGCCAGGACGCAGAGACCGCTCGTCCGGCGACTCCGATAGGGTCATGCCACCGATGATCCGAAGCAGCTCGGCACATTCGCGCGCCCCGGCATGATTCAGACGCGGGACCAGCAGTGTGTCGATGCCGAGACTCAGGACCTGGGCCACCGAGGCTTCCGGCGCGGTGGTGTGGGAGAACAGCGAAGGCAGCCGCCACACCAGGGCGCCTCCTGGGAGCCAAGTGTCCAGCCAGAAGGCAGTGGAGCACCCGTCCCCCAACTGGATAGCGGAGATCGCCCTGTAGGTCGGCATGAGCCCCGCCAGGGCAGCCCAGTGGGAACCAGGGAGGGACGCCGCCACCATCGGGGTGAGAAGGGAGCGCCCAAGCTCAGACCAAACCCAAGTGGCCCATGGCGAGTCCTGTTAGGAGTGGAGGCGGTGCAGCAGCTTCAGCAGGAGAGAGCGGTTCTGGACCGGGAGAGCACGCACCCCGAGTCCTCCCTCGTTCTTGGGGCGGACCACCCTCTCCTAGGCAACAAGGCACTGGGCCCCCGACGCCTTATCCGCAGCAGCCCACAGGAAGGAACGTCGAAGAGCATCCAGAGCGCGCAGCACCGACGGCGGCAGCTCCATGGCCGCCATGGTGTAGGTGGGCAGCGAGTCGAGGACGGCGTTGAGCAGGACAAGACGACCCCCAAAGGAGAGGAGCTGCGCCCGCCATCCGGACAGGTAACGCTCGGCCTTGGCGATGAGAGGGAGGAAGTCGTCCATCGTCAGCTTGCGGTTGGAGAGTGGAAGCCCAAGGTAGACCTGAGGGAAGCTCCCAACCTGGCAGCCCAAGACATTAACCATGTCCTCGAGATCACCCTCGGAGACGTGCATGGGCACAACCGTGCTCTTGTGGAAGTTGATGACAAGCCCCGTCGCCGTCGCAAAAGCATCGAGAATGCTTTTCAACCGCCTCACCGCCCCCAGCCCCGCCCGGAGAATGATGAGGGTGTCGTCGGCGTACTGGAGCACCAGCGGCGGCTTACCAGCCACCAGCGGGTGCGCCATCCCCCTGTCTTGCTGGATCATCCGTTGCAGCACATCCGCCACAAGCAGGAAGAGGTAGGGGGAGATCGGGTTGCCTTGGCGCAGCCCCTTCTTACACGTGATCCAGCGCCTGGGGACCCCGTTTAGAAGGACCGCTGACATGGAGGAGCGGAAAATGGCGTCCATCCAGTCACACCAGCGCGCAGGGAACCCCCGCACCTCCATGATCCTCCGAAGGCTCTGCCAGCTGATGGAGTCGAAAGCCTTCGCGAAGTCAAGCTTGAGGACGAGCGAGGGTGCCTTCCTGGAGTCACAACATTGCACAATCTCCACAGCGTAGACGAAGTTTTCGGAGATGCTTCTCCCTTTGATGAAGCCGGACTGGTCGGGGTCAATTAGCCCCGGGATTTGATGCTGGAGTCTGGTAGTCAGGGCTTTGCATACCAACTTGACATCACAGTTCTGGAGCGAGACCGGCCGGAAGCCCGCGGGCGAGAGAACACCTTCGCCTTTGGGCAGCAGCACAATGTGCGCCCTGTTGATGCAGGAGAGATCGGCCGACGAGGAGTAGAACCCGTCGAAGAGCCGCATGACGTCACCGGCCACCGTTGCCCAAGCCGCTTGATAGAAAGCTGGCCCAAGGCCGTCGGGACCAGGGGCACTTGTCCTATCAAGGGCGCGGACGGCGTCCTCGACCTCCCGCAGCTGGAACGGGGCTTCCGGCCTTGCACCATCCACCATGGGCACCCCCAAGTAGAGAGCGGCCAGGTCGAAGCCCCAGACGGGCTCCCTGACCGTGCCCAAAAGGGCGGTGTAGAAGGCGTGCAGGGCCTCGGCTTTGGCAGCATGGCCGGCGACCACCGTGCCGCCGACGTCCAGCTCCCGGATCCGGTTCGCCCGGAAACGTTGCGAGGCCTGGGCGTGGAAGAACCGGGTGTTCTCGTCCCCTTCACCCACCCGTCGGAACTTCCCACGCTGCCGCCAGAACGCGGCCTGTTGGTGCACCGAGAGGGCCAGGGCGGCACGAGCGTCCCGCCGGAGATCACATTCATCCCCTGAAAGCTGACGGTACTCTTCTAGGAAGTCAAAGAGGTCAATAATAAATCTGCAGTTATTGTCGAGTCGAGGGACAAACCGGTGATTAGCTTTCCAAACCTTTGCCGCGTGTCGAAAGGACTTGACCCTAGCCGCAATGTTGCGAGCACCGTCCAGAATAAGAGAGGGGCGGCCCCAGGAAGGGGCGGTGGAAGAGAGGAAGAGGGGGTCGAGAAGCCACTTATTTTCAAACCGGAATTGGCGCGAAACGGGAACATGGGTGGAAGCTGTGACCAACAGGGGGAAGTGATCAGAGGTCACCCGAGGGCGCGACGCCAGCGAGGAGTTGGGAAGGGCAGAATCCCAGTCGGCGTTGAAGAACGCGCGGTCGAGGCGTGCAAGAGTGGGGGGGGGGAGCGACGGTTCGTCCACGTGAATAAGAGATCGGAGAGAGGGAGCTCGAGCCAGGACAAGGAGGCAATGAGGGTATTAAACCTGGAGGAGAGTGAGGCAGAAAAGTTGGCATTGTTTTTCTCCTCCCGGTACCTGATGAGATTAAAATCACCGATGGCAAGCCAAGCACCATGCACCGATGGCGCAAGGGAGAGCATTTCATCAATGAACTCTTGCATTAGCGAGTGGTCGGACGGCGCGTAGACGTTGGAGATAGAGAAGGAGAGGTCGGAGGAGGTCGAGGAGAGGACGGTGGTCAGGGCGAAGCGACCGGAGTGAGAAGAGACCAGGGAAAGGGCGTTCGGATCCCAAGCCGTGACAAGCCCCCCGCGGGAGCCGTCAGCCTCCACACACTCGAAAGCAGCCAACCTAGGAGGGATGAAGGTTCGGGCCTTGAACACGGACACCGCGGAGAGCTTTGTTTCCTGGATACACGCAATCAGGGGGTTTGCATCACAGATAGCCTTACGCACAAGCACACACTTGTCATCATCCCCCAGCCCCTGGACATTCCAAGACAAGATAGACATGGTAGAAAGGCCTACACTATCCATAACCAGAGAAAGCACCATGGGAGGGGGGATAACACCAACAACAGAACACACGACTACGAATGCCATACACCGGCAACATGGGAGAAAAGAGACAAGAGGTGAGCGAGATACAAGCGCCGGCCCGAGACGAGGCAACGGCGCACGGAAAGAGCCCCCCGGGCGTGCTAATCATCGGCAGTGGACGGCACCGGAGCAGAGGGGATGGCCGCCGCTACGCGCAACTCGGACACAGCATTCATTCCCAGAGGCCGGAGGACGGCCGAGACAACATTGCTCTCGAGCGCTTTAGCTCGAAGCAGGGACGAGCATCCTTTCAGGGAGTCCTTGAGCTCCCGCTGCTTGTTAGCCTTTGCAGTCATGGAGATATACTGCGCAGGCTCTTTCTGAGCCAGGCGACGGCTGAACCGAACGGGAGCCTCAAGGGCAGCAGCAGCCACCGGCGCATGTGCTTGGCTTCTCAGTGTGATGATACAAAATGCAAATCCAGACATAGATTGCTGAATGACGTGTGTACTTGCCATTTCGTAAGAAAATCATGTTTGTTTATGTTCTATACACATATAAACGGAATTAAAGGCTAGCAACTATAAGTACATACCTTTCTTTTTGGCACATTTCAAATGGGCATATATTTTCACAAAAGTTTGTAACCGCATGTGTTTCCATAGCGCCTAGCAGACCCCCACTATTTTGTCGCTCCGCTGTAATCCCAAACATTAGCCTATTGGACCCCACCTTTTTGTTCATAATCCCAAAGTTTGTCGCTCTGCTGAACACAACACCTTGATTCGAGCCATACGAATTTGCAAGAATCCTTCAAGGCTACTCAAGTTAACCAACTTTGATGAGCACCACACAACGTTGCCTTCGCATCACCCCGCATGGTCAAACTTAAGCATGTCAGCCATGATGCCATCAACAAATGTGAATTGCCCATCAACAAGACGATCGACCCAAAGCCCGCCTCAGAGATGGTCTGGGGGTTGAGCATGTCAACATGCGATGGGATGCGGGTTGAGGCCAACAATCTACATGTTAGCATCAACCTACTACTTTTCTAGAACATGGCTTGACATTTCTAGAACTAAAACTTGTGATTCGGGTGTGTGACCCTACAATGGATTTAGACTAGGCAAGAGTGAGGTGACCAGTTCGCCAGACCAGGTTTTATGCTAGCTCTACGCCTCGACCAGAACCCTAGTATTATCTATGTGTTCCTCTTCATTATATGCACTAGCTTGCGCTCGCGTGGATATTCGCTCCTTGTGACATAGCCATAATTTTTAATGTGATTACCTTTTGTCATTACGAATTAGAACTCAATGTACGACCTTTTTTGTGTTCACCCTTCAGATTGTTGAACGTGCATGCATTCATTTTTTGATTCACCGTGCTTGCATAAGTACTTCTGTCCTTGTTATATAATTAAGTGAAATTATGATATAGTCATGTTTATTTTGAACATTAGGGCCTTGTTTAGCATTTTTTTCTAAGGGCCCTAAATCCCTACAGACTGGTCTGATTCAAATCCATTTTGATCTTAAGAACAGGGTTTGCCATCAATACATATATGCTAACTGGTACCAATTTAAGTCTTTAGTTATCCTGAAAGGTTTGGGAGGAAATTTTCAATTTTCCTATATTGATTATGGAGAGAAATAAATGCCTAAATCAAATCTTCACATAAAAAAGGTTAAAATGCATGTATAATTATAAACGAGCTAATATTTATCGATGCCTAAATTTAAACATCAATACTAGCTAAGTTTAGCTCTTCAACAAACATAGGACGTCAATAAACATAACCATTTGGATAAGTATTGATTCCAAAAATTAATATCTCATAAAAATAACATGTTAATATCCGCATAGTTTAACTATATATATGAACCATGAATGTACTCATACTTTCATCTGTTCGAGTTTGGAAGAATATCTGACAATACATCATCGATACATGACGAACATGGGTAAAGGACTAGTGGGAACCAACAAGACATTGATATGCTTGTGGTTGGTGATGCTGCTTCTCCTTTCATCTGGTAGGAACACAATTAACCTACACATCTCTAGTTCAAACTAATCCAAGTTAACTTAATTACTGATTCTTATTGTTTGCTAATGGATGCAGAAGACATGGGATCTGATGGTTGTGAAGCTCATGATAGCCGAACCTGGGATGGCAACATGTGTGTAAAGCACGGCACCTGCAATGTGGTCTGCCAGAAAGAGGGTTATGACAGAGGCCGCTGCTACGTGACCGTATGCAGGTGCTACAAGAACTGCGCTGGTCTACCAATTTAGGCATATGTCATTTCGTGCATGCTGGATCGGTGCTATTGCTATGAGTCTATTCATAACTCTGTCACATAATATAAGAACGTTTTTGACACTAGTTAGTGTTAAAAACGTTCTTACATTTTGGGACAGAGGGGTAAATTAAGAGGCTCTCTATACATGCAATAATAAAGGATTCGTGCTTGATGGTGTAATGTTCGCTTGCTCTTTTTTTGCCTGCTTTTGCTTGATTATAATTAACACTGCTCATTGCAGCCATCATCTATTAGTTTTCAATGGTAACGTTAGTAAATTATTGAGAGAACAACCTTTTTCCACCCGCAAAAAAAAAACTTTTTCCACGAGATCGAGGGACGTGCGGCTACGATCACTACCCTATTTTTTTTTCTCGTTGGTCTCTTGGACATCTAAAGCCCAGCAGGGCCAAATAATGGCAGATCATCCATTTTGTTACAGGAGCAGCGGCCCAGCCTGTATAGCAGGAGCAGCGGCCCAGCCCATATAGCGATCTGTAGTTACTTACGAGCTTTTGCAAATCGACCCAATGGCCAAAAATTCTTAAACTCTTAGATCTGATGATGGCCTTGATGGCTTGAGAGGGCAGGAAAGGTGCTCAGTTATAATGTATCTAAATAACTCCTAGCCCATGTATATTTGTCTATTTGCCATGGTTAGTTTCTTGCGGTTTAGCATCCTTTGTGATTTTAACATTTATGTGGTTAGCTTAGTGCAGTTTAGCATCATTTACACTTGAACATTTATGTGGTTATTTCTTGCAATTTAACATGGTTTGCATTTTCCATACTTACGTTTAGTTCCTTGAATTGACAGTCGTTTAAGTTTTAATACTTTAAGGGTTAGTTTGTTGCAATTGAATGTCATTTACACTCTTAACACTTAAGTTGTGTTCGCACACGAACACGTTACCGTTTACCTTCGACGCCGGGGATGATGCACCGCAGCTCACGTCGAAGGAGACCCGTCCGGAAGCGCGGTACACAGGCAATCCGGCGGGCGCTTTTGTAAACCCGAAACCCCGCACGCCCGGGAGGGACCCCGGCCCGTCAGAGCCCGCGGCGGCTATGGGCTGCCCTAGGTCGGCCTGACCGCCCCTAGGGCCTCGAGGTTCGGCGCCCTGCAACAAGAAGAACGAACGAAGAACGAGGAAGAAGAAGAATTAGGGTTAAGGAGAAAAGACAAAAGAAAAAAGTGGTAGATGAACTGATCAATTGTGTGTTGTTCAATCGACCGTCACCCCTTAGATATATAAGAGGCGGCTAGACTTCCTGTGCAAGGAAAAGTCTTGGATTCACGTCCAAAACCCTAGTCAAATTAGGATTGGTTTTGTCTGAACTTTCCAAAACTGTTCGGTTTAAACTAGCTGCATCTTACGGGTCTTTTTAGTGGTGGTAAACTATCTTGGATGGAAACGAGCCCAAAAGCAATCTTGACCGTTTCGACGAGACGAACAACTTTCATGTTGAACGTTTTTTGATCAGAGGTCATCTTAAGGGTAAAATCGCTCGCACAAAATAGGTTATTATTCGCGCTACCTCGCGCAAATCGGGCTATTACTCGCGCTACCCATCAGACATGTGTCTGGTGGGGCGCACCACTTTTAGCCTCCTGATAGAGCTGCATTTCGATGGCTCTAACTTTTGCATACGAATTTGGATTAGAACTATTCTTATATCAAAATCAATCGTTTCAACGAGACGAAAACAATCCGTGCAGATCATTTTTACATACGAGGCAGTCTTGGGGGCGTAATGTGCCGAATAGTGTTCTTAATACAAAATCTCAGTATTTCGAACACAACTTTGGCCTTCGAGATGAGATCGGATGGCGATGGCCCAAACTTCAAAGATGTTCGTATAGACAATACGAAACTTTTTTATGTAGATCACTTATCCATTTGAGGCCATATTAATTAAGTTCTTGACCGTGCCAAAATCTTGTGTCAACACATGCCCCCCTGTTTTTCGGCAAAACTTGGATGCCGAAAAATAATTTGCTCAGAGTTTGTTCTAAGGACGATGTCAACACTCCATCAGCCACTTTGCATGTGCTTAGGGCGGTAAATATATATCGGCCATTATTTGTTTGAATCCTTGATGCAAACTTTGGTGAAACCTTCTCAACTTCATTAACAATCCAATGATAAAGTTTCATAGATATGTATCTCAAGGTCATTTTCGGAACCATATTAACCCTTTTGCTAGGATTTTGCAGATAATCAACAATAAACTTTCTCCAATCCTTATTTTCGCCTGCATAAGAAAAACTCATTAGTTGCCCAAGCGGTGGACTTCGATTCGGCCTTACCTATTCTGACGAGACTAAGCATCGGCTATTGATAGAAATACAATGCACCATGAGTAACATAGTAGCCGGATGCTTTGCTGTGCCAACTCTTTTGAATTGTCATGTCTAGATGTGGGAATAATTTCAAAGCAACCCAAGGAGGATATTACATCTAGACGTGCCTCAAGATAAATTATAAGTGATTCGTCAAAACATTGATAACGCTTGGATATTTGTTGCACTACTCATAATGAATCACCGAAAGCCTCAATATGTATAGCACCTATAGCAAATAAAAGATTCAATCCGAATAACAATGCATATTCGGCTTTGATTAACATTGCATAAAAATATTCTAAGCGGCATAAGGCTTCAAAAATAGTACCATAAGGAGATATATAAACAACACCAACACTTTGGCCATTGCTACGAATTGAACCATCAAAATATAATCTCCATAGTACAAGAGAGACAAGGCTAATATCACTGAACATGTACCTTGTCTCGGTCTCCAATTGAACTAAGGACGATGTTAGAATTCCACACCGGTCATGATCAGATAGTTTCTTAGGACGATAGTTAAGTATCGTCCGTTACCATGAGCTCCATGTAGAATTCATCCACTAAAGCATGTATAGCCGAAATAAACAAATAAAATAGCAATAAAATATTTCGGCCCCTTTGTATTAGCAACAAAAATGAAACTAACCAAATGTATAGTGATTTGGTAATACCCTCTCATGATATAGAAAATTATGTTGCATCCATGGACCAAAATGAATCCATGGAGGGTAAATGATCATACCTAGGGATGAATTCCATGGCAAAGGCATCAACGACATGGTTGAAGAAAATGGATGATGTGCTAACCGAAGATTTTGATGTTGTGATGCGCACCTTCGGCTTAATTGTTTGTTGCTTTCATTCTTTTCCTTCTTCACTTTTATTGTACTTGTTGCAAAAGAAGCATGCACATCATTTTTGTTTTGATTGATCTTCTTGGGAACCCATGCCATGTTCTTCTTTCTCAGCTCTTGTGCACTAAGATTTTGTAATTCCTTCTTTTGCCAATATGATAAGGCGAGTGAGCACCTCGACTGTGATTTTGTTTCAACCAATGGCAACTCTCTTTGGGCCTTGTGCACCCTCAACTTCTTTTCTTCAGATTTGGCACTCTGATTTTTACCAATTGATTGTTTCACTTCTTTGCCTTTTGTAGCCAATGTCAACACTTTAATTGGCTATTTGTTATTTGAGATCACATCTGAAGTAGCACACTCACGACCATCTCTTTTCACGTGGTAAACTTGCTTTACCACCTCTTTCTTCTTCCTTGAGCTCTGGACCGATTCCTTATGATTGAAACGGTCTTTGATGTGTGATTGTTCAAATGTTGATTTTCTTGGAGCTGCATAATATTGGTGAGATGGTCTAAAATAAGATGGAGAATGTGCCCTTGTATCATACCTGTCCCATGATGGATATAGATCTATATGAGTATAGGGAGGCATCCACGGTATTGGCATTGGCGGCCCAAAATAAGGATAAGAATATGTTGCATTAAAATTCTCACTTTGCCAATACCGATCCTCATATTTGCGCCTTGGGGGTGATCTTGGTTTCTTTGCATGATTTGGTCGATAAGCATTTTTCTCTTCACTCTTCTTTTGATATTTATTCAATAGTTCAGCAAAGGTGATTTTCGATCTCCTACACTTGCGCTTATTTCGGCCTTTGTTTTCTTTTGGTTTGCTTTCATCGATCATTGGATTTGCTTGCTGCCCCCAGTCCTTGGCGTCTCCATTGTAGCTTCGATGGAATTCTCGCCCTCAAGATTATGTTCGTTATACTCTTCAACAACTTCTTTACTTGAAAGTTTGATCCCATCACCTAGATCTTTTACATTCTCTTTAAATGGATCGGCTTGAAGTAGCCGATGCAAAAACTTTTTGCCATCTGGACCAATCGGAATAGACTGGTCATTTCTTGGTGTTTCAACAAACTTTAATCGTCCTTTATCAATGGCCGATTTAACTATTTGACGAAACATATTGCAATCCTCAAAATTATGTTTGAACGAATGATGAAACCTACAATACATTCGACCTTGAATTGATGGCTTGACATGATGATCAAGAATTCTTATGTAATTATTTTTTAGAAACAAATCAAATATTTGATCACACATGCTTGAATTGAAGGCAAACTTTTTATTTTCTAGCCGATCGTGCTGTGAGAACGGCTTTGGAGTTAAGCAAATGAATGATTTAGATTTTGTATCACCCCATTCGGCTATGAATTTTATTTTGCATTCTCTTACCGATGTCATTGGATAAGAAACTATACTTGCATCGATTTGCTCAGAAGATTTTAACCTTGGCTTTAAATTTCTGAAATGAAAATAGTTAGAACATACATGTCTCAATTGAGACCAAGTGTAAGCCAAGTAAGAAATAAGCAAAGCTACCCAATTAGATTTGAACTTTAGACAAAGCAATGGGGAAAGCCTTGGTGTAACAATAAGTCATTATCGGTCTTTATAAATGGTGCAATGGGTTGACCGATATGTTCCATAACAATTTTATTGCTAACAAGTAAATTACCCTTCTTCATTGGTCTTTCAAAATTACTTATGAGAATATTTCTTATAGATGCATCAATAATGAAGTTCCGACCAAATCTGAAAATAGGTAAATTACTCGCTATGCATACCTCTTCAAATACGTTGGGAGAGCATGATGGTGGTGTGACTTGAACAATATCTAGCTTCGTCTTTGGATGACTCTCCAACGCCTTTTCATCATATTTTTCTTTATTCCGTGCATCATTACCTTGAAGATCCTTATCAGCCGAACTTTGTTCGGCTACTTGCTCTTGTCCTTGAGGCTTGTCAATTTCTACGGCACGGAACTCATAGGGCAGGAAGTAGGTTCCCTTAACTTCAGAAAAATCAAGCACAGTCGTTTTGCTATGCTTGCCATGCCCTTTCTCAATAATGCTTGCCGCTTTGGGTTTGATGGACTCAGAATATAAACTATTTGATTCGACTTTTTCAACCGAAGCACCTTCATGTTCCGAATCATCCTTCTTTTCATTGATTCTACCAATTGGCAATGCTTCTTTTATTTGAGCCAATTCCTTCTCTATTTGTTTCTGGCGGCGAGCGGCAAAATTGGCTTTAAGTTTTTTCTCAATTTCAGCCCACTCCGGATATGATTGCCCCCTAATGCTTTTAGATTCTTTCGGCAATGACACACGAGTGTCGCCGAAATTTTGCAATTGTGTAGGGGGTGTATAATATGATGTAGTACTAAGTGAAGGCATATGCTTTGTTGTAAAACCATATTTTTGCTCGCCAATTTTATCAATTGGCAAAGATTCATCTTCTTGCAAAACTCTAGCTTTTATTGCAGCATAATCAGGAAACAACCCATTTTAATATTGTTCAAGGCAAAGAGCATTAATTCTCTTGTTTTGTGCCAAGCTCTTTTTTAATGCAGCCACAATTGCTTCTGGAAGGGATTGCTCCGCAATACTTTCAGATTCTTTCGGCAATGAGGTGTTGCCGAAATTATGCAATTGCGTAGAGGATGCATCATATGCTACAATATTAGATGATGACATGTGAACTCCTGGAAAATTTTCACTTATTCGGCTATGACCATGAAGGTGCGGAGCCGAACTATGAGCATCTACAGTTGTATACGGTGACGAAAAATAATAACATGAGGTGTAGCATATGACGGTTGGGAGTAACTGGCCGAATATCTAGTAGTAGCATGGCCAATTCTCTCATCCATCGGCAATGTTGGATTTACATATTGCAAATTAGTTGCCGATGAATAAAAGGATGACACACTTTCTTGTGTGCTATTGGGAAGTTTAACATGAGGTGTTTCAAATTGATTAACCAAACTCATCATGTTGTTCATCGGCATATGAATTTGTGGGGTTGCCGATGCATGAGAGTTAGGAGACATATGTTGTACGTTGCAAAAACCATAAGAATTTGAAGCATGAAGATTATTTTGCATCGGCCCTTCCGCATAATTAGATGCATGATTGATAAAAATAGGGCTAGCCGATACATTATGCTCATTAGGCGACCTAACAACAACATATGCATTATTTGCATCAACAAAGGGGAATTGGTGTTCATATTACCTTTGTAGATTGCAAAACCCTAGATGACGATCTCTTCGTAGCAAGAACGGGTCGGAGACCGTTCAAAGCTTCGTCCCCAGCGGAGTCACCAAAAAGTGTGTTCGCACACGAACACGTCACCGTGTACCCTCGACGCCGAGGGTGATGCACTGTAGCTCACGTCAAAGGAGACCTGCCGGAAGCGTGGTACGCAAGACAATCCGGCGGGCTTTTTTGTAGACCCGAAACCCCACACGCCAGGGAGGGACCCCGTCAGGGCGCGCGAGGGCTATGGGCTTCGCTAGGTCGGCCTGACCGCCCCTAGGGCCTCGAGGTTCGGTGCCCTGCAACAAGAAGAACGAACGAAGAACGAGGAAGAAGAAGAACTAGGGTTAAGGAGAAAAGATAAAAGATAAAAAGTGGTAGATGAATTGATCGATTGTGTGTTGTTCAATCGGCCGTCACCCCTTAGATATATAAGTTGCGGCTAGACTTCCCGTGCAAGGAAAAGGCTTGGATTCACGTCCAAAACCCTAGTCAAATTCGGATTGGTTTTGTCCGAACTTTTCAAAACTGTTCGGTTTAAACTGGCTGCACCTTGCGGGTCTTCTTAGTGGTGGTAAACTATCTCGGATGGAAACGAGCCCAAAAGCAATCTTGACCGTTTCAACGAGGCGAACAATTTTTACGTTGAAAGTTTTTTGATCAAAGGTCATCTGGAGAATCATATCGCTCACGCAAAACAGGCTATTATTCACGCTACCTCGCGCAAATTGGGCTATTACTCGCGCTACCCATCAGACATGTGTCTGGTGGGGCGCGCCACTTTTAGCCTCCTGATAGAGCTGCATTTCGATGGCTCTAACTTTTGCATACAAACTCTGATTGGAACTATTCTTATATCAAAATCGATCGTTTCGACGAGACGAAGACAATCCGGGTAGATCATTTTTCCATACGAGGCAGTCTTGGGGGCGTAAGGTGCCGAATAGTGTTATGAATACAAAATCTCAATATTTCGAACACAACTTCGGCCTTTGAGATGAGATCGGATGGCGATGGCCCAAACTTCAAAGATGTTTGTATCGACAATACAAAACTTTTTTTATCGTAGATCACTTATCCATTTGAGGCCATATTAATTAAGTTCTTAACCGTGCCAAAATCTGATGTCAACAAGTTGTTAGTTTGTTGCAATTGAATGTCGTTTACACTTTTAGCACTTAAGTGGTTAGTTTGTTGCAATTGAACACCATTTATACTTTCAACACTTACATGGTTAGTTTCTTGCAATTTAACATCATTTATATCAAGTGACTTGTATGGGTGGAATTTAAAGATGACACCTTTGAAATTGCACCATGCATATCACATGCAGAGTTGGCATGTGCAACTATGCCGCCACGAAGCAATTTGATGTAGAGTCAGTCATGAAAAAAACATAGAAGTTTGCCTCACTTCAATTAAAAAATATGGATGTATGGATAAACTGATTGCGGAGCCCGGAATCTGTTCCTTGACTACGGTCGGCAAAGTTGTGACGCAGACTCTTGGCCTTCCTAGAAGCACAAACAATTTCAAAGACAAATATATTATGGTCCCCGCATATTTTAGGTTTCCACTTTCTCTTGCACCGGAATGGGGTGAAGAAAGATGATTTCTGAGTAGAGCATGCATTTCCCACGGAGTAGATGCGTTATCCGGTATATGATGCAGAAAATTATAGAATATTGGACACATGCATGTTCCCTTTTGACCCCGATGTCGCCCCTCTAGGGAGACTCGGGTGGTTCCCCACCCATAGCTGCCCAGCTTGCCTAGCACCATTCCCCCTCCCTCTTTGTTGGTCGAAGTCACTGGTGGAAAATCCCACGCATCCACCAAGACCAAGGATGACAGTGGGTAGGCATCCTTGTCGAGTCTTGATTCAGTCCTGGTGCTTAGATTTTGTGGGACATTGTTGTGATAGTCTTGCTCCTACGCCCTCCCATGTTAGCGTTGTGGGCTATGCTTGCAACCGTATCATGGTGTGGTGTCTGCTCCTCTAGACTATTCTTGTGCATCCCATGTCACTCCTGTCATTCATGTTGTCATGCCTCTGTTCTCACAGTCATCCCTGACCAGTTCTGGCAGCGGCCGTGCCAGATCTGACTCTCCCGCCTCCTGTCACCTAATCTCCACCCAACAGATGGCTCTGGTCATTGTACACGGGTGATGCTGGCGTTGTCTGGTTGTAGGTTGTCTGAGGACCCCTAGTTTGTAGCAGAGCAGGCATCGCGGGTAACCCCCTCTTTCCTCGACTCATGTATGATGAGGGCGTGTCTTTGGACTTTCCGACCTTCCCTCTCTAGTCATGTTTGGAGTTGTCATTTGTCTTGGATGGATTCATCTTTCGTGCCTACGTGCTCTCTTCTGCCCCCCTAGGTTTGTGCATGTCCATCCCCTTGTTCCTCCTATGGCCTAGGTGGTGATATTTGAACTAATGTGCTCTTGGATTGTTGATTGAGCAATTATGTAGATACAGGAGCTAGAACTAAGGGTGCTCAGGCTGGGAGCAAAACTAATCTATATCTATGTCTATATCTATACCTACTAATAAAGCAAGGTGCATTTCGTCAATTTTTTAATCCGTTCACCGCCGAAAAGATTTTTTTCCTATCCCAGGTGGTACTAAATTCTTATGCGTTCGTGTGCTAAAAAAAGGCTTTTCTAGAATTTCATACGTGGGCCGCGCGCTATGGCCCAGCGTAGCCAGCCCACTTATTTTCTTGCCCATACAGCAGTGAAAATTCTATTTTCCGCACAGGGCAACAAATAGTGGGAGCTTCGCATAGGACAACTAATAATGGCTGCCCCATTTTTCTTTGTTTCTGTGTTTTACTTATATTTTTATTCTCCTTCCCCTATCTCTTATTTCACTTCCAAGTTTATTTTTCTTATCAAATTTATTTCATAAATTGAAAATTCTCAAAAAACACTCATAATTTCAAAAAAAATATATCAAATTATAGAAAATTTTCAGAATTCCAAATTGTGTTGCTATTTTGAAAAATATTCAGAACTTGAAAAATGTTTCCCATTCTTTCGAAAACTTTTATTGTTTTTCAAAATTGTTCAAGATTTCTAAAAAGAAAAAGGCAATTTAAAAAATGCTCCATACTAAAAAAATATTCTTGTTTTAGTGAATTTTTTACAATTCAAAATAATGTTAAAAGATGCACATTTTCAAACAATGTTATGAATTTTCAAGACATGTTCCTGTTTCAAAAAAAGTTCACAAATTCAAATAATGTTCATGTTTTTATAAAAAAATCTTTGTGTTTTCAAAAAATATTTGTGAATTTTAAAAGATGTTTCTGTTTCAAATTTGGTTCACTTTTTTTGAAAGAGTACATATCTTTCGAATAACTGTTTAGGATTTAAAAAATGGGTCATGTTTCCCACAATATTTAGAAACTTCATACCTTAAAATGTCCTAGATTGACATGAAAAGTAGATTGAATAATTCATGGGCCTTCTCTAGCGTACAATGACGTAAGAAAACTCTTAAATGCCCTTGATCAATGGATAGTAAAATAGCGGATTGATTACTTCACACTTGGCGAAACCGATAACCTAAATGTTCATTTTCACGTGCGCACAGGGTTTTGCTTGCGCATATAATTCTCACTAACTTTAAGTTCATACTAATTTTTCTCCCGTTGCAACGTATGGGATACGTGCTATAGAGCAAAAAGCAAGTGAAGTGTATCGGGCATCTCAAGGTTGGAGACGTGGAGTTCTTTTACTTGGTGGTGAACTGAAGATAACTAAAAATTGTTTGGTGTCACAGCCCTAGCTTAGTCTTTGCCTGTCATTGCATGATCATCATTTCATCATGTTTAAATTCAAATGAATTTGAAATGGGGATAGCTGAAAGCCCCAGAAATCATTTTGGAATGATCAAGATAAAAAAATTGCTTCAAATAAGTCCAAGAAAATGTTTCTGTTTCTCTCTCAAAATATTGGCAAGAGGTAAAATTCAAACCAATATTTTTAGGAGCCCAATTTTTTTTATTTTGGGCATTGGAGTTAATCCAATATTTTTAGGAGCCTCCCTCTCCGAATTATTTTGTATATTTTACATCTAACCACATAATTATTTTCACAAGCATATAAAAAGTTTGATTTTAAGTCAAAACAAAACAGACTGCCCACCGTAGGCCACCTCTAATGCCCAAAATAAATATTTTTGGGCTCCTAAAAATATTGGTTTGAATTTTACCCCTTGCCAATATTTTTAGAGAGAAACAGGAACATTTTCTTGGAGTTATTTGAAGAAATTTTTTTATCTTGATCATTTCCAAAATGATTTCTGAGGCTTTCAGCTATCCCCATTTCAAATTCATTTGAATTAAAACATGATGACATGATGATCATGCCATGACAGGCAAAGACTAAGCTAGGGTTGTGACATTTGGTTGGCTCTATTACGCTTCCCCTTTTGCTCTCCCGGTGCTGCTGTTGTGGTTCACTACTTTTATTTTAGTAAAAGTACTGTTTACCTCAGAGTCAGTAGATTCTTTGGAGGGTTTCCAGCTTTCGCCTGCCCTCCTTTTCTTGGATCTTGCTTGATCCTGGTGTGGATGGTTGGTTGGTCTTTGTACCTCCAACATGTAATGGGCTTCAACTCTTTTAACCAGTGCTCATGGCAACTTTTGGTTTGATTAGTGATGGTTGTCAACATTTTGTAAAAATTAACACTGTTTTCTTTATAGGAAATCGGAGAGGGAGGCCTCTCTTTTGCTAAAAAATGACCAAGGTGGTTTTGGGTCTTACGATGTTGGGCTGGTGGACTCGTAACTTGGTGATGTGGTTTGTATGCTCGCTTAAGCAGTGTCGGTTCAAGGTGGATGGTCATTTTGAAGTTGTGTTGCTTGTGGTTCAGTCGTTATAGTCGTCATCATTGTTACAGTAGATGTGTGGGTCATTTCATAGCTGACTAAAGTCCATGCGGTGGATAGTTCTTCATTTCTTGCCTCGTGTTTTACTTTTGCTTGAATGTTGGATTCATTCATATTCTGGTCAAAAAATGCAGACTCTTTGGTTGGTGATCCTTTTTTGTGTGAAGAAAGGCACCCAAAGGGCATCTCACATTTGATAAATATCAAGGAAAACAACCAGTACAATGGAAAGACAACTAGACACAGAATGACAAGTAAACAATAAAACTACACTGAGAAACATACTAGCCTTCTTCTTCCTTTGATTGATTGTCGTTCGCCGAAGATTGAAAATCACATCAAACCAATAGTAAAGAAGAGGGACACCTGCAAACGCCCATGCCATACCAGGCTTTAAAGACCACAATAACCACTTGTCACTTGAAACGATATCTAAAAATCGCCGAAGAAACATCAATTGGAGCATCACCCTATGCATTACAGGATTGCAGTCCATTGCCACCAGTCCAGAGAGTTGGAGAAACCAAAACATGCCTAAAAACAATGAAAGGCGATGTCAAAGTCGCTGCACCAATACCTAATCAATTGCACTCCTTCATAGACACATCAACTGCCCATATTCAAAGACAACAAACAGATTTGGTGATGCAAACTCTGACAACCCCTTCGTCGGTGCCGGATCGGGCGTCGTGCAGGTAGGAAGAGGCCGAAGAAACCTTATTCAAACACACCATCATCGCCACCACCTCGTCGATACCGCCAGAAAACCAAAACCTAAGTAAAGGACAAACATAACAGATGGCTCCCAACTCCTCTTGCCACTGACGAGGCCGCCTGACAGGGGAGAGAATGGGGACCAAGCCGACTAGGGTTGGTGATAATGAAATCATATGCATATCTCCTACATTTTTCAAATAAAAAATTCAACAATAGTGGTATATCTCGCTTTTTAGGCGTCTATGAGCATCATTGTCAACATTTGGAAAAATGGTGCATTGAATTAAAAGTGAAGAAACAATGGAGCAGCTAGACAAATACCATAGAACAAATTGTAGATGTATATTCCAAACTGTCATATTTGCTCGTGTGTGTGTGTGTGTGCACGCGCGCGCGTGTGTGCATCTTGTTCCACTAGATAAAATAGAAACCCCCCACGTCTCCATCTCTCAAACTGTATATGGGTCACCCATTCTTTGGCGTCGTAAACTTCCACCTTAATGAAATGCATGCGGCTCTCTTGTGTGCCGCTTGTTGGTGGCCTAATTCGAGTGATGATCATTCAAACGTACATCACATCACTAACACTATCAATTTAGCCAATCTTGACCTCCATACATAGGCCATCATGTCCCACTGGATTGCCGTTTCCAATTTTCCATGTGTTATGCCTATGGCTCGAGTGTGATGACTATCTTGCCTTTTTTTGCAAAAAATCTAAATTAAATAGATCTAGACATGGATGGTTGAATGGCGTGTGTACTTTCCAATCGGTAAGAAAATCATCGTTGTTTGTGTTGTACACATAAATGAAATGGAAGACTAGCAACTATAAGTGCATACCTTTTTATTTGGCAGAATACTGAAATTTCCATATTTTATTGAAAGTTTGGAGATGCATATGTTTCCTTAACACATTGGAAACTTTAAGTTTCCTTTTCGTTATTTCTGGAGACATATTTTAGTATTATGACTTTGGCCATATGTTGTCCTCCATTCTAGTGCATTCAATGTCGTCATGTGATTATGTGAATTTTGCAATCTCTTAAGTTGATTTCCATTTTCCTAACAGGCAACATAAAAGGCCCGCCATTGATTAAAAGAAGTCAATACATACCCCAAGGGACAAATTATTACAATGGCCCAGATAACACGTGCCACTCAACCATGCAGGTAGAGGGCACGTGGAGGGCCACATGTCTAGCAAACGCTGGGAGAGTCGACCGAACCTGCTCCACCTCAAAGCCTCACCGCCAAAAATCACCATCGAGTAGGACCGGTAGGCAAACGCCGGTGATGAAGATGATGGCCGACAACCTAAAGGTGGATGAAGACGACTTCATCTAGCATCCTTTGGACATAGAGGATCAATGTCTCACCAACACCGAGGATCCTGTCAAACAACTTGCACCAGAGAGGAATATGCCCCTCAAGCAGGCGGTGGCTTCCTCAAAGAAGTTGAAGCGACACTGAAGATCTGCTTGCCAAGGATATGCATCCAAAGACAACAAATTTGGCCTCCAAGAGGAGGTTGAGAGGGATGGTTGCCATTACATGCACAAGAATTCGACAGAGACTCCTTCCAGCTAGAGAAGTAGATGTGGTATGATAAATCTCCAACTCAAGTGAAGAGGACTGTTGCCTATCCATGGAAGAAGAAAGAGCATGCACCGATTCCAAAGGAGGTCGGTTCAGTTTTTTTGGATACCAATAGTGAAGCACGAGATCTCTAGAAAATGTTATTTTGAGTTTTCGAAGGTATGACAGGTATAAATTTGCAGGAGATTAAGGGATAGGGGCGGGGCAACGATCCAGGGAGATCCCCGACGCAACATTTGACCGACGGCTTGGCACCATCGCGGGGCCAAAAATCAAATGGGAGAAAATGATGGGGAAATCAATGGAAGAGAAGGGAGGTTACTTGGAAGGGCACCTTCGGTACGAATCGAGCAGAGGCCTTTGACGAGGAAGTCGGTGACGAAGACTATACAAAGGACGACCATGATAGGAGCTTGTGTTCAACATATTATGCTTGCTTTGGCTTGCTAATGGCTCTAGATTTTCTTTAGCATGTGCTTTGAGTGTCTAGAAAACTGTATTTCTTTTTGTCTCAAAGTCGAACATTGGTTATGTACCTATTGCTGCGTATTTGACACTTTAGTTTGCCGTACTGTTCCCAACGATCCCACCTTTTATATCAAAACATACATAAAACTGTTTTTGTTTTTGCTAATACATGGCACTCGCTTGCTTTTGGATCTTGGACGCCACCCTTTTCTGGCTACTAAGAATTGATACTTGTGTGTTTGTTTTCCTTGGTATGCTAAAATCTAAAAGTATGCTTAATATTTTGTCTACGTGCTTGGCCAGAGTGTTATTGATACATGGCATACCTTGGGAACATATGGCTCTCTTTCCTGTTTCCTTCTATCCAGATTTTATTTCCAGCTGTTCCCAACCAGCCTCACTTAGCACTCACAAGAAACCCGCCGACCATAGTTCCCACGTCGCAAAACTGATCTGAACCCCAATTAGTCCAATCACCGATTGCCGCCGCCCGAGCATGATGTTTAATTTCAGCAGCAAAGAGGACATGAGCAAGATATTCTCCATCTCATGCGAGTCCCTGAGGCACCCACATCATACACCGTGTCCCCTCCCCCGCAAGGGTGTTCCTCGAGCCGCTGGCGTACCTCGCCGACGTGAGGAACGCCACTACCGTGGAGGCCTTCTCAAGCGGCGGCTACATTGTCCAGGTCATCCTATGCATCATTGACTAGCCTCCTACATGTGCGTCCACTGCCCTGGCCTCACGGATGCCGGCCGCGACATGCCCACCATCCTCTTCTTAGAGAAGGACTTCCTCGTTATTTCCATCCTCTTCCTACCCACCCCGAGAAGGCACTGCAAGTACTTCGTCTATGAGGTCTACCCCGTGCCATCGCTGCGCCTACTCCTAGGTCCCTACCCGCACATCCTCACATCCTCGGATCCCGACCTCCTGCCTTGCCACAATGGCAACCATTTCATCCTAGCTGTGTTTTCCTATTCACCGATCCCTTGGGTTTTTACCCTCCATATCTTCTCCTCTGGGACCTGGGTTTGGAGCGGTAAAGTGTCGCAGGTGGAGCAATCTACATGTTAGCATCAACCTACTACTTTTCTAGAACATGGTTAATATTTCTAGAACTAAAAATCGTGATTCGGGTGTGTGTCCCTATAATGGATTTAGACCGGGCAAGACTGAGGTGACCAGTTCGCCAGACCAGGTTTTATGCTAGCTCTATGCTTCGACCATAACCCTAGTATATCTATGTGTTCCTCTTCACTATATGCATAGCTCCTAGCCCATGTGTATTTGTGTATTCACTATGGTTAGTTTCTTGCATTTTAGCATCCTTTGCGATTTTAACATTTACGTGGTTAGCTTATTGTAGTTTAGAACCATTTACACTTGAACATTTATGTGGTTAGTTCTGGCAATTTAACATGGTTTACATTCTCGATACTTACATTTAGTTCCTTGCAATTGACAATCGTTTACAGTTTTAAGGGTTAGTTTGTTGCAATTGAACGTCATTTACACTCTTAGAACTTAAGTGGTTAGTTTATTTCAATTGAAAGTCGTTAATACTTTTAACACTTAAGTGGTTAGTTTGTTGCAATTGAACGTCATTTACACTTTCAACATTTACATGGGTGGTTTCTTGCAATTTAACATCATTTATATCAAGTGTCTTGTACATGTGGAATTTAAAGATGACGCCTTTGAAAATTGCACCATGCATATCACCTGCAGAGTTGGCATGTGCAACTATCCCGCCATGAAGCAATTTGATTGAAGATCCAATCATGAAAAAAATATAAGTTTGCCTCACTTCAATTAAAAGTATGGATGTATGGATAAACTGATTGCGGAGCCCGTAGTCTGTTCCTTGAGCTACGGTCAGCAAAGTTGTGACATAGACTCTTGGCCTTCCTAGAAGCAAAAACAATTTCAAAGACAAATATATTATGGTGTCCGCATATTTTAGGTATTCAACTTTCTCTTGCACTAGAACGAGGTGAAGAAAGGTGATTTCTAAGTAGAGCATGCATTTTCCACGGAGTAGATGTGTTCTCCGGTATATGATGCAGAAAATTATAGAACAATGGACACATGTTACCTTTTGACCACCATGTCGCCCCCTCCAGGGAGACTCGGGTGGTTCTCCACCCACTCGTGCATCCTCACATCCTCGGATCCTGGCCTCTTGCCCTGCCATGACGACGACTATTTAATCCTGGCTGCATTGTGCTATTCACCAACCCCTTGGGTTTTTACCCTCCATATCTTCTCCTTCAGGACCTGGGTTTGGAGCAGTAAAGTGTCGCAGGTGGATCCATCGTTCCATGTCAGAGCATGGATGACCTTGTTTCTAGCTTCCAAGGTGATTCACTTTGGAGAAGCTCGGATGGGTTGATCTATCGACGGGGATTCTGTTCTGCCTAAGGTGATGCCTAGCAACCCTGACAACGAGAAATTGTCTGTGTGGTTGGATCGGAATGTTGCATACAATAATGGTATGATCAAGTTTGTTGAGATATAATAATATGAAAGACCAGATGTTGATGAAAGGTTGCATGATAACATGGATACACTCTATGAGTCAGACTGCTTGATGAACCCCAAAGATTTTTTTTGGAGGGCCATGACTTTGTACAGAATGAGTTCATGGGACAATTGGAGCAAGGGACTCATGGCTTATGATAAGGAAATCTTGGTTGACTACCCAAGTCATTCTAAGTTGTTGCCTGACCTGACTCTGAGTGACACCTCTGCAAGAGAGTTGACATTCAAGGACCTGCTAGCATCTCACCATGTCCTGACCTTGACATGTGATTGTGATGATGTTGTTTACTTGTTGCGCAAATCCAAATTTTGCAACATAAAGACATGGCTGATCACTGTTGACCTGAAAAGACGATATTAGTTGATATGGCACCATTTTCTTTCAAAGGCTCAGTCCACCCTTGTGCATTGTCCAAGTATCCGGAGATAGCTCCAGGTAATTATGCTAATTCTTGCTTGTTGATTATTTGATTTATTTTTGGAGGCAAAGTACTTTGTTAATGTTTTTTTCGTGAAGCAAGTGCTATGATTATGAGTACATTTGAGTATGCAGATTAGAGACATGTTTTAGTGGTGTATCTCAGTTATCCACTACATTGGGTAGGGTTCACATATTACTCATGTCCTAATAAAAAAATATAAATTTGTTTACAACATCAGCTGGCTTGATGGATCAAAATCAATTAATAAGGACACATGCATCCTTAGTTTGCTGATGCGCCCTTGGTTTTTTGATCTCGAGTCCACCTTGCATGTGCGATGTTTATTATGGTGATTGCATTTTGTTCACATGTGGTTGCTGAGTCTAGGATTAAATCCTGATAGCCGTCATACTGTGTGGGCAAGACTCAAATGGATAAGCATTTATTGTTGTCAAAATTTACCCACATGTGTGGTTCTCAATCTCTGAAATATTTGGGTGTTCTAATTGATCAACAAAGACATGCATCATAGGATGTTCACTGTCAAGTTATATAGGATAGTACTGCAACAAACAAAAAAAGTATTTTTGCAAAATACAATTCAGTCAGCTAAGCACCTGAAAATATTGAATGTGACCTAAAGACGTGACTGTGAACTCTGTGGGGATATAGCAACTTCTAACCACATCGTGTTTTTCTATCCTTTAGCCTTTTTTGAGATTATCTGACAATCGGTTGTGGACTTTTGTGGCTGAACTCTCAGTTGACCATGGTACCTAACAATATTAGATATTTCCTGACCAATTGATGCAATTTCGACAATGAACAATTTAATGGGATTATTATATTTGTTATGTTCTCGTGTTGTGATACATGAGAAATACCATGACCATAAATTGATTTTGGACCCACTGATGCTCATTTATCTCATGTGTCCCTAAAGCAGCAATGGAAGGTAGTTTAGGAGGACAGTGAGGAGCTTGTGACAAAGGCATTTTCCCCTCAATCGCCATCCTCATCATCTCAAAAGCCAACTCAAGCTTCCCTAAAATGCAAACATGGAGATCTTTAAATGGTGGCCCTAGCTTTTGTCGCGCGTCCTCTGGAAGATTTTTTTACTAGGCTATTTTGTGTTCCTATGACTAGCTACCCACCATTTCAGTATTATTAGCTTAACATTATGTGTAGTTCTATTGAGTATGTTTGTATGGTTAACTGGTTTCTCCAATTTGTGGACCCTTCTTGTCTAGTTTGCTTTCATCAAAACCAAGTAGTGAAAAAGCGTACCATTGGTCTAAAATATCTAAGGGTTGGCAAAAGAATCTATTCTCTATATGTGGAATATTAGTTCTTATCAAATCTAATTTAAGAAGCAATACAACACCCTTTCTAACTTCTTGTCTCTTATAGCCCTCCGAAAATGTCGAAAAAGGAGTAGACTTTTTTAGGTAGACATGTGGTAACGGGGCCAGAGGACAAAAAACCACCTAGTTAATTGTTCATCAGTTAGTGTGTACCCAAATCAAGTGGTTGATCTTAACCTCACAGTGATGAATATGACTGTTTTGGAAATGGTTATAGAAGCTTGAAATGAAAAGGGGTTAGTTTTGTTGATAAAAAAATCCTGCCAGACAGATTTTGTCTCAAGTTGAGGCTTCTTTAAACTATAAAACAAGAGCGGGGACCCCCCTCTCTCACCTTACTAGCTGGCGAGGCTATCAAAACTAGTGGAGAGAGATGGATCTGGGGTGGAGGAGAAACACAGGAGGGATGTGGAGGGGAGAGGTAGAGTAAGCAAGGTGGGGGCATCCATTTGTAGCCATGTTGGTTGTGGAATCTTAACTTCAGTGCCACAAAAGTGAAATGTATTACACTCAAGGGATGCATTTGAGAGATGGCACATGGTTGCCTCTTGAATTTTATTTTTTGAAGGTACCCGCATTGTGCGCATCTAATGCAATTTTATGGTTGTGCATTTGCTTTCCAACATTAAATTTGAGACTATCATTCTTAAATACCATTCTTTTCTAGAACAAAACAAGAGCGTGTATGTGTAGTAATAAAATATTGCCATGACAGATATGAACACAATGAGAAGCGTAAGTATTGCAAGCATAGGAGTTATCTTGCAAACCTCTCAAACAAAGTGTCTCTACTTATAGGATTGACTTAACTTATTGTTCCACTTATAAACCATTTGGCAATAGACAACTGAGACCAAAAATATAAAATCAAAGTCTTTATGCATCACTTGGACACACATACACAGATAAATAGATCCTCTATAGCCCCTTCAAAATACCACATTGTCTGTTTAGCATGCCTTACTACAGAGGCACAATGGAGAAGTTCAAGGATATTTTCCATAGTAACCCCATCATCTATTATTTCACCGCACGCAATTCCCCGATTCAATCCATGAGGATCCACATGAATCCTTCAAGGATATTCATGCTATTGAATTCTTGTAGAACCACCCTGAATTACCTTTGCACCAACTCAAACAACCAAGCCCTATGCATGCTGGCCATGATGCCATGAACAAATATAGAGGTATGGCTATCATTGATAGCATCAACTCAACCCCCACTACATAGGACAATGTGTGGGTTGAGCATGTCGACATGAGATTTGAGATCCGAGCTTGATGCCACCAATACATAAGTTAACATCCACCTTCTACTTTATAACTTTGTATTTGGAGGGTAGCCATGCTTCCCCACATACGGGATTCAACTGTTCTTAAATCGAGCAGATCGAGGTGATGAGTGGTCATACCAGGTCTTGATGTAGCTCTACGTCCCTTAGTAAAACCTCAGTAGACCTATGTGCTCCTCTTCATTGTTATGCATAGCTCTTAGCTTTTGTGTATTTTCTATGATTAGTTTCTTATAGTCTAGCATGGTTTACATTTTGACATTATGTGGTTAGCTTCTTGTAATTTAGCATCGCTTATACTTTTAGCATTTTATGTGGTTAGTTCTCTCAGTTTAATGTAGTTTACAAATTTAGCATTTATCTGATTAGTTCTTGCAATATTATGAGGTTTACACTTTTAACATTTATGTAGCTAGTTGTTGCAATTAGTGGTTTACAATTTTAACACTCCACTTATTAGGTTCTTATAGGTTAATGACATTTACACCTTTTGCACTTAATTGGTTAGTTTCTTGCAATTGTTCTAGTTTATAATTTCAACATTTATGCTTGATCTCATGCACACATGATGAAGTTTGTAAGGATGTAATTTCACGAGGGCGCCTTTGAAAACTACATTTTGCCCATTACGTGCAGAGCCGGCTTGAGAAATTGAGGTATTGTGGAGAAATTCAATGAAGGGCCAATCATGGATGACAAGATAAATAAAGATGAGTTTACTGAACAGATGGACCAAGTTGTTTCCTCCGAGCTAGATTAGTTGAGCATGACATCTAGCTCCAATGTGGGTGTCTGCTCCAATTGGTGCAAGTGGAACAATGTGGTTTATGGTTGGGCTGAGAGTTACCACCACTACAAATTCTTCAGCCCATTTCGCAAGAAAGCGAGCTAAGTCGGGTGAGAAACAAATCCAATGATGAAAATCTAGGTGTTGTGGTGGTGACCTAACGAAGTTGCATTGACTTTTTGTGTTCGATAGTTTGCACCATTAGCTTGGATGCTTTCTTTCTTTTTATCACATTCATCATGTGAACTCTATATTGTATCATCTATCTATTTTTATCATATTATGCAGGGAACTGGGAATTGTTGTTTTGGCAAGAGTTCCAATTTGCGAGAAATTCCATGTTTGTCATTTGAAAGATATGGAATTACAGATTAATCATCAGAAGTAAATTGCTGATATATTTGCCCATACAACCATCACAAGTAAATCAGACATATCTTGCCCACACCATGAAGCAAAAAATGGTTTCATGTGAGTGTACCCACAAATGTTTCTAGGGGTAAGGTGAAAGGTAACATGGGGTCTTGCCTTTTCCACTAGGAAGCAGAACAAGATTTAGGTTTAGGATTAACTGTTCGGAAGGAGAGCTAGGTTTGTGAATGAACCTAATAGGAAGCAAGGCAAACGATGGACTAGCACAAATCAAATTTGGTGGCCATAGGCACAACAAGAAAATTTGGTTGTCACAAGAACACCGACGGGTAATTCTTTTGGCTCCCGACAAAGCATCACACTCATGTAGCATTTCTAGAACAACTGAAAGTGTCATAATAAAACAAAATGTCCCTACTGTTTATCCCTCATCTGGAAGACCTCTTTGTTATCTCTTTTGTCCTTCTCTTCTCTGTTTCTCCTCCCTATATCTATCACATGATATGTTAATCAAAGTGTTCCTTCTTTTGCAAAAAAGAAAATTACATCCTGCATTTATGTCTTGCTGACTACTAGAGGCTTAAGATTGGGGTTTTCTTTTACAAGCTAGTAGAAATCTACCAAAAGCACTAAGTTTTAGCATTCATGTAGTTAGCTGTTGCAATTTTATGTCGTTTACACTTTTAACACTTCACTGATTAGGTTCTCGTAGTTGAACGTTGTTTACACTTTCAATACTTACGTGTTTTGCTTTTTGCAACTTAACATAGTTTTATATCGAGTGTCAACTTATGCTAGAGCTCAAACACATGATCATTTTGCATCAGTGGATGTCCATGAAAACCACATTGTGCCCGTCGCTTGCAGAGCCGATCTATGCAACTATGATGTCGTGGATAAATTTGATGAAGAGTCGATCGTGGATGACAAGCTCAAGAAATATGAGGTTGTTGAATAGATGGAACCAGATGTATATAGGATAGGATATGTTAGTTCAATGAAAATTAAAATAAGTATACCAAAGTGTACGTAATTGATAGCAATATAGCATGAACCATACTTAAATTATAAATATGTTTGGGATGTATCATCTTCTTCCATCTCCTCTTCCACATCTCACTCTCTTTCTCACCACCACTCTGCCACCATGAACCCCTTCCCACCAGCCCTAGATGGACAACATTGCTCCTCGGGTGCTCATGCGACGACCACTTAAAGTTTGTGAAGTCTATGGAGGTGTACTATCAGTTCAACACCGTGGACGAGATTATCAAGGAGGCAGAAGTTGTGCTCTCGTAGGCAATGAAGACTGAGATAGAGAAGATGCTGCCTGACACAACCAAAGGTGCTATGTACGTGGACATACTGTTGTGGAGATGGAGGAGGCCAAGTTGCAAGATTTAGGTCAAAGAGCTAGATGGGCCAAGTACAGGTCTACCATTGTGGTGGCACCGACCACCATTGTTCTGGGATATGATAATGAGGAGGAGATGGTGGAATTTTGCAATGCCAAGTGGTCGAGATAGTGGCCATGGTTCCTGAACCTGGCTCCTCTACAATGCCATTGTAGGTCGAAGAGTCCAACATGAAGGTTACCACCGCTCCAAGCACCTCTAGGCTCGCTGCGCCTAGTTAAAATAGAGGGATGTTAGAGGATTCTAATCGATTTAACCCCCTTTTAGTCAAAATCCTCCCCAATACCCTTGTACATACTAACCGAACAAGCCTTAAACAACATCTCTTAGTTAATTAATGCCTAAATCAATCACTCTCCATTAAACCGATGTGTGAAGTTTAATCGATGGGTAAATGATGCCTTAATTGATCCATGTGAAGGTGTGGAGAGAGGGCTTACCTCCATTCACAAAGGCACGAAAGAGAGGTGAAAACCAGTGATGAAGCCGGTACTTGCCATCCAGATCTTTCCTCCTACGACGGTCACTGCCGCTGGTGAGAATGGAGAGAGGGGAGAGTGAGCATTGAGAAATGAGTGAAGGGATTTATGGTTCCACACCGAAACAATGCGGTGTATCTCGCGTGTCCCACACGTGCACCTGCCTGCAACCATGAGCGATCGCTCCCATCGCTTGGGTGTAGCTCACTGGAAGTAGTTCATTCTGCCGTTCCTCCAGAGCCAGTCCGAATAGTGCTTTAATATTCATGCCATGTAGGCCCAATAGTAAAAGCAGACATCCAAATGGGCCAATTTGGCTCCCTAGAGCCCACATGGGCCTCATGAAGCCTACTGTCGGTGTCAAAACTGGCGGATCTCGGGTAGGGGGTCCCGAACTGTGCATCTAGGCGGATGGTAACAGGAGACAAGGGACACGATGTTTTTACCCAGGTTCGGGCCCTCTCGATGGAGGTAAAACCCTACTCCTGCTTGATTAATATTGATGATATGGGTAGTACAAGAGTAGATCTACCACGAGATCAGAGAGGCTAAACCCTAGAAGCTAGCCTATGGTATGATTGTTGTTCGTCCTACGGACTAAAACCCTCCGGTTTATATAGACAACGGAGAGGGCTAGGGTTACACAGAGTCGGTTACAATGGGAGGAGATCTACATATCCGTATCGCCAAGCTTGCCTTCCACACCAAGGAAAGTCCCATCCGAACACGGGACGAAGTCTTCAATCTTGTATCTTCATAGTCCAAGAGTCCGGCCAAAGGTTATAGTCCGGTCATCCGGACACCCCCTAATCCGGGACTCCCTCAGTAGCCCCTGAACCAGGCTTCAATGACGACGAGTCCGGCGCACAGATTGTCTTCGGCATTGCAAGGCGGGTTCCTCCTCCGAATACTTCATAGAAGATTTTGAACACAAGGATAGTGTTTGGCTCTGCAAAATAAGTTCCACATACTACCACAGAGAGAATAATGTTTGCACAAATCTAATCTGCTGATGTATTCCACAACGTGACATCACGCCACGGCCAAGCCTTTATTCGAATCGTTTTACTGTCCCACCTCGGCGTGTTTAGCGAGGTGGTTTCCTTGGCACGTCTTGTCAAAGCAGAGATCGTGTCCCCTTATTCCATGATTCTCATCAGCACGGGCATGGGTAACCCAACCGTGCCATTAATTACGACGCTTGGGAGATAAGCGAGTTTTACCAGGCTGGTGGGGGCACATAGTTTCGTCCGCCCATATAAGGGGATAAGGATCCACCTTTTCCATCTACGCCTTCTTCCTCGTTCGCTTATCCATTTCCACGCACTCGAGCTCCAGCGCCCAAGTCTGCACTTCCCACCTCAACCTTCTCCAGCCATGTACGGAGCGGGAGGCAGATGGATGGCCTCCTCCGTCACGGAGGGGCACATCAAAAAGTTGAGGAAAGCCGGATACTTGTCCAACGACATTGCGCACCGACTTCCCGACGAGGGGCAGCTCGTCCCCACCCCCAGGCCCCATGAGAGGGTGGTGTTCCTCCCCCATTTCCTCTGCGGACTGGGCTTCCCACTCCACCCATTTGTCCGGGGGCTCATGTTCTACTACGACCTAGATTTCCACGATCTGGCCTCGAACTTCATCCTCAACATCTCGGTGTTTATCATCGTGTGCGAGGCCTTCCTCCGCATCATGCCCCACTTTGGCTTATGGTTGAAGACCTTCAATGTCAAGCCAAAGGTAGTGGGCGGCCAACAAGCGGAGTGCAGAGGTGCCATGGTGGGCAAGATGCCCAATGTCACATGGCTCGAGGGCTCTTTCAATAAACCATCAAAGGGTGGCAATCGGGGTGGTTCTACATCACCGAGCCGCGTGACCCTGAATGGGCGGCGGCCCCCGAATTCCAATCCGGCTTCCCCGCACGGCTCACCTCCTGGTAAAAGAAGGGCCTGTCGTGGGGTAATTTGGGAGAGCTGACCGGACTCCAAACATGCATCCAGAACCTGGTGGACAAGAAGGTTAAACTTGTCAACGTAGTCCAGGTCATGCTCCTCCGTCGGATCCTACCGTGTGATGACGGGCTTTCAACTTGTGGGAGTTCGACCCGGCCCAGCACCAAACTTTGTCCAGGCTCTTTGACACAATGCACGAGGATGCCTGGAAGGTGCTATTCAAGGGCGCCGAGGTTCCCCATCCCATTACCGAGGATCGTGGATTCTACGTGAAGCGCCAAGCCAGCGTAGTAAGCTTGTTTTACCCTTTATGGGATACTTGTTTTTCATATTTTGACTCTATGCGGGATCTAAGCTCCGGTTCCTTTGACAGGACTGGCAGAAGAAGTCCGGACAGATCGACTGTCCGACTCCTTTGCCCGAAGGCCCAGCAGATGCCCGCTTGGCGAAGCTGCTGGTCCCGGCACCTTACGTGGTGCCGGAGAAGAAGGCCAAGAAGACCACGGGAACTCGAAAGAGTGCCCGACGCCTGGTGGTGTCGAATTCATCGTCCGATGACTCCGAAGCGCACTCCTCCCACGAAGACGGGGAGGAGGAAGAAGAGGCCTCTCCCCCTCCAACGGGGGGAGGAAAGAAAAGGAAGGCCACCCCAACCAAGGGGGCCGGAGGGTCCAAGAAGGGAAGGACCCTTCCTCTGGACTACTCCATCGACGCCGACGACGGTAAAGAGGGGTGGCCATCCAGGGCCAAGCCCCTGGCAAAATCATAAGTATGCGGATACCAGAATAACTCATGGCGTTCCTTTATTGCACAGTATCTTCTGACGCCGAATATAATCATGCAGTCCGCCCAAGGCCCGGCTCGACGCTTTGTCGAGCGGCTCCCTGGACCCGTCGGATCTGAACAGTCTTTCACTCCCGACTGCTACCTCCCCTCACCCTACGGACGATGCCGAGGTGGAGGCCCAAAAGGGGCCAAGCCAGGAGGAGGTGGTCCTGGAGGCGCTGCAAGGCGACCTCCCGGACTCCAGGCGCAAAGGGGATAAAACCCCAAAGGGCTCTAAGTCCGGCCCTGGGCCGACCGCACCGGAACCTTCAGTGGTTCCGGAGTCCGGCAGGCGGCCCCCCAGTAAGAGGGGCAAGCCTACGACGCCGGTGACCTCCGTCCAACCGGAGGCACCGGATAATTTGCTGGAGGTGCTTAACGGCGCCTCCATCAACGAGGAGCACCGCACTATTATGAGTGCGGTGATCCAGAAGGTTCAGTCCACCAAGAGCGGACTGACGGAAGCTTGTGCCAGCCTTCTAACAGGATTTGAGGTATGTATTTAAGATGTGTAAAAATATTAGCGCATAGACAGTAGCCCCTGATGCTCAGTTTCGTGTTCGGAAAGAAAAGCCGAACTGAGGATCTAAAAAGATATACGCAGGAGTCTAACATAAGTATGTCAATTTGGGAATGCAGGCTGTGCTGCTGACCTCTGCCGCACTGACTGCGGAGGTCGATGCATTAAAGCAGAGCCTCGAGCGGTCCGAGAACGAGCTCAGCCTTGCCAAGAAGCAGCTCAAGGACAAGGAAGATAAGTAATACCTTATGTAAGTATATAAAAAGATCTGGTTGCAAATAATGACAGGACCAACGTGAGTATTACAGGGGCCACAACCGAGGTGGCGACCCTGAAGGAAGCGCTATCCAAGGCCGAAGACAATGCGGCCGTGGAGCGCACCGAGCGAGAAAAGCAGGAGGCGCGGGTGGCGGAGGTGCAGCAAGAGCTCCATGCTCTTGTGAAAAAACACGAGAGTTTGGAGCTTGACTCAAAGACTCGAGAGTCCAAGCTTGCCACGGCCCTTGAGAGCGCCAAATCTGCCAAGGCCGAAGCCCAAAAAGCCCTCCAGGGAATTGAGGCGGTGAAGAAGATAGCGGCGGGTAAGGCATTCTTTATGCAAAGCAAGCACGTGAAAGTGAATTACTTGTTACTTACCCGAGTCCGGAGCTCTCCAGGAGCATTCGCAGATCTGCCCTGTAGTGTGTCCGATGCCGCCGCATTCTACCGAGTCGAGGAAGGGATCTCGACGGAGAAGGTGTTTGGTCCCAGTATGTGGAGGCCGGACACCCGGTGCCCTTCAGCGACCAGCTTAAGTAGCTGGTCGAGCTCCATAAGGAAGCCGAATAGGCCATGAAGGGCCTTATAGTCCGGCTATGGCCTGTGGAGGTCATGCGTGGGAGCTACTTTGGGCTGGTGAGGCGGCTGGCGGATGCGTGTCCATGGCTTGAAGTCATCAAGCGCTCTGTATGCATCGAAGGCGCCCGTAGGGCCCTTGCCCGTGTTAAAGTACACTGGGGTAAGATGGATGCTGAGAAGCTGGTGACTGATGGGCCAACGGAGGGCAAGGAGCATCGCAAGCCCGAGATGTATTATGAGGGCGTCCTGAAGGGTGCCCGCCTTGTGGCGGGTGAATGTTCCAAGTATGTAATTTTTGAGTAACCTCGCTCGTGTTATCCTGTGCGCTGAAAACTTGTTCATATGCGCTAAGCAATGCTTTCTGAATTTAAAATATTACCTTCTGTGCGGCCGTTTATTAAATCTGAGAGATGGCAAGTCGCCGGCTTCTACCCCCATGCCACTAGTGCTGGGATGTTCAGGATAAACCTGAGCACTCTTGTTCCCATTCTTGGGTCCTTCGAGGGAGGCGCTCAGCACAACGAACAAGGCAATCGGACTATAATGCTTTATCACTCTCACTTAGCCATAGAATTCTATAATTTTAAATTTCTGCGAAGCCCCTAGTATTTGGAAGACCGAGTTCAGGGCGCTATCCACGCCTAGGCCGGACAAAGCCAGCTCCTCGCTCTAAGCGGCATAAGTCTTTAGGGACTCGAAACCTCTCGAACAGCGACCGGCTCTCGCCCTATCATGACGGTCAGTTTTAGTTTTCTTTACTGAGGTGCTTAACCCAGCTCAACCGGGGCACAATCACAGTAGTTCTCCCAGCGCTACCTTAGCCGATATAACGGAACGTAAGGTACCAAAACATGGGAGCCGGGCAAACCCAACTATTGACCCAAGACATGATTCGGAGCCGATGCATATAATGCTATAAGTTCGGGGCGCCGCACTCGTGATAGTGTTCGGACTTCTCACACCATATTCTGGGGTACTTAAGCCCCTGGTGTATTGGCCGTACCAAAGTGTACGGTTGCATAATGTCATAACTGAACATATTTACATAAAAATGAATGCAATAATAGACAAGAGCTATGTATTGTTTATTAAAAGGCTGTTGTGAAAGCAGAACGATACAAATAGTGCGGTAAGCAAGGGATGGGATTATTTGACATGTCCCCCTCCAGGGGCAAGCGGCGAGACTTTATGTAAGACAGGTATTTAGCTCATTATAGAGACCACCTGGACATTCGACGTAGCTTGCTGCCTCCCTGGCTGTTGCATCGTGTGTTCGGCGATTGTACTGCCGGACAGGCCTTCCGGATAGTGGAGTCCTGAAATTAAGAAAAAAAGAATGACAAAATCGGGAGCCCCTAGTGCGGTTGAGCCACATTTTGGGTGTGCCGTGGTTGTGCCCCTCCCCTTATGCCCATGGTATTTACAGAGCATAATTATGTACCTGTAGTACTGGTTTCGCAATTTTGCGAGGGCTGGGGTTGGGGCCGCACTGCTACACTTGCTCGAAACGTGCCAGGCGGTCTTGCTGTAGGTTACTCCGGGCGCGCTTGACGGTGTCCGGATGTTTAATAGCCGGACTGGAGAATTGCCTTGAGAGGCTACTTTGTACTTCCGCCGCGAGGGCCGCTGTATGCTCCTCTGTTTGGAGAGAGCGTTCGGTGTTTCCATTGACCGTGATGACTCCTCGAGGGCCTGACATCTTGAGCTTGAGGTATGCATAGTGCGGCACCGCATTGAACTTTGCAAATGCGGTTTGTCCGATCAGTGCGTGATAGCCACTGCGGAACGAGGCTATGTCGAAGATTAAGTCCTCGCTTCGGAAATTATCCGGGGATCCGAAGACCCCTTCAAGTGTAACTGAGCCTGTACAATTGGCCTCTACACCTGGTATGACGCCTTTAAAGGTCGTCTTTGTGGGTTTGATCCTTGAGGGATCGACTGTCCGGCTCCTTTGCCCGAAGGCCCAGCAGATGCCCGCTTGGCGAAACTGCTGGTTCCGGCACCTTACGTGGTGCCGGAGAAGAAGGCCAAGAAGACCACGGGAACTCGAAAGAGTGCCCGGTGCCTGGTGGTGTCGGATTCATCGTCCGATGACTCCTAAGCGCACTCCTCCCACGAAGACGGGGAGGAGGAAGAAGAGGCCTCTCCCCCTCCAACGGGGGGAGGAAAGAAAAGGAAGGCCACCCCAACCAGGTGGGCCGGAGGGTCCAAGAAGGGAAGGACCCTTCCTCCGGACTACTCCACCGACACCGACGACGGTAAAGAGGGGTGGCTATCCAGGGCCAAGCCCCTGGAAAAATCGTAAGTATCCGGATACTAGAATAACTCATGGCGTTCCTTCACAGTATCTTCTGACGCCGAATATAATCATGCAGTCCGCCCAAGGCCCGGCTCGACGCTTCGTCGAGCGGCTCCCTGGACCCGTCGGATGTAAACAGTCTTTCACTCCTGACTGCTACCTCCCCTCTCCCTACGGACGATGCCGAGGTGGAGTCCCAAAAGGGGCCAAGCCAGGAGGAGGTGGTCCTAGAGGCACCGCAAGGCGACCTCCGGACTCCAGGCGCAAAGGGGATAAAACCCCAAAGGGCTCTAAGTCCGGCCCTGGGCCGGACACCGCACCGGAACCTTCAGTGGTTCCGGAGTCCGGCAGGCGGCCCCTTAGTAAGAGGGGCAAGCCTACGATGCCGGTGACCTCCGTCCAACTGGAGGCACTGGATAATTTGTTGGAGGTGCTTAACGGCGCCTCCATTGACGAGGAGCACTGCACTATTATGAGTGCGGTGATCCAGAAGGTTCAGTCCACTAAGAGCGGGCTGACGGAAGCCTGTGCCAGCCTTCTAACAGGCTTTGAGGTATGTATTTAAGATGTGTAAAAATATTACCGCATAGACAGTAGCCCCTGATGCTCAGTTTGGTGTTCGGAAAGAAAAGCCGAACTGAGGATCTGAAAAGATATACGCAGGAGTCTAACATAAGTATGTCAATATGGGAATGCAGGCTGCGCTGCTGACCTCTGCCGCACTGACTGCGGAGGTTGATGCATTAAAGCAGAGCCTCGAGTGGTCCGAGAACGAGCTTGGCCTTGCCAAGAAGCAGCTCAAGGACAAGGAAGGTAAGTAATACCTTATGTAAGTATATAAAAAGATCTGGTTGCAAATAATGACAGGACCAACGTGAGTATTACAGGGGCCACAACCGAGGTGGCGACCCAGAAGGAAGCGCTATCCAAGGCCGAAGACAATGCGGCCGTGGAGCGCACCGAGCGAGAAAAGCAGGAGGCGCGGGTGGCGGAGGTGCAGCAAGAGCTCCATGCTCTTGTGAAAAAACACGAGAGTTTGGAGCTTGACTCAAAGACTCGAGAGTCTGAGCTTGCCACAGCCCTTGAGAGCGCCAAATCTGCCAAGGCCGAAGCCCAAAAAGCCCTCCAGGAAATTGAGGCGGTGAAGAAGATAGCGGCGGGTAAGGCATTCTTTATGCAAAGCAAGCACGTGAAAGTGAATTACTTGTTACTTACCCGAGTCCGGAGCTCTCCAGGAGCATTCGCAGATCTGCCCCGTAGTGTGTCCGATGCTGCCGCATTCTACCGAGTCGAGGAAGGGATCTCGACGGAGAAGGTGTTCTGGTCCCAGTATGTGGAGGCCGGACACCCGGTGCCCTTGAGCGACCAGCTGAAGCAGCTGGTCGAGCTCCATAAGGAAGCCGAATAGGCCATGAAGGGCCTTATAGTCCGGCTATGGCTTGGGGAGGTCATGCGTGGGAGATACTTTGGGCTGGTGAGGCGGCTGGCGGATGTGTGTCCACGGCTAGAAGTCATCAAGCGCTCTGTATGCATCGAAGGTGCCCGTAGGGCCCTTGCCCGTGTTAAAGTACATTGGGGTAAGATGGATGCTGAGAAGCTGGTGACAGATGGGCCACCGGAGGGCAAGGAGCATCGTAAGCCCGAGATGTATTATGAGGGCGTCCTGAAGGGTGCCCGCCTTGTGGCGGGTGAATGTCCCAAGTATGTAATTTTTGATTAACCTCGCTCGTGTTATCCTGTGCGCTGAAAACTTGTTCATATGCGCTAAGCAACGCTTTTTGAATTTAAAATATTACCTTCTATGCGGCCGTTTATTAAATCTGAGAGATGGCGAGTCGCCGGCTTCTACCCCCATGCCACTAGTGCTGGGGTGTTCGGGATAAACCTGAGTGCTCTTGTTCCTATTCTTGGGTCCTTCGAGGGAGGCGCTCAGCACAACGAACAAGGCAATCGGACTATAATGCTTTATCACTCTCACTTAGCCATAGAATTCTATAATTTTAAATTTCGGCGAAGCCCCTAGTATTCGGAAGACCGAGTTCAGGGCGCTATCCATGCCTAGGCCGGACAAAGCCAGCTCCTCGCTCTAAGCGGCATAAGTCTTTAGGGACTCGAAACCTCTCGAACAGCGACCGGCTCTCGCCCTATCATGACGGTCAGCTTTAGCTTTCTCTACTGAGGTGCTTAACCCAGCTCAACCGGGGCACAATCACAGTAGTTCTCCCAGCGCTACCTTAGCCGATATAATGGAACGTAAGGTACCAAAACATGGGAGCCGGGCAAACCCAACTATTGACCCAAGACATGATTCGGAGCCGATGCATATAATGCTATAAGTTCGGGGTGCCGCACTCGTGATAGTGTTCGGACTTCTCACACCATATTCTGGGGTACTTAAGCCCCTAGTGTATTGGCCGTACCAAAGTGTACGGTTGCATAATGTCATAACTGAACATATTTACATAAAAAATGAATGCAATAATAGACAAGAGCTATGTATTGTTTATTAAAAGGCTGCTGTGAAAGCAGAATGATACAAATAGTGCGGTAAGCAAGGGATGGGATTATTTGACATGTCCCCCTCCAGGGGCAAGCGGCGAGATTTTATGTAAGACAGGTATTTAGCTCATTATAGAGACCACCTGGACATTCGACGTAGCTTGCTGCCTCCCTGGCTGTTGCATCGTGTGTTCGGCGATTGTACTGCCGGACAGGCCTTCCGGATAGTGGAGTCCTGAAAGTAAGAAAAAAAGAATGACAAAATCAGGAGCCCCTAGTGCGGTTGAGCCGCATTTTGGGTGTGCCGTGGTTGTTCCCCTCCCCTTATGCCCATGGTATTTACAGAGCATAATTATGTACCTGTAGTACTGGTTTCGCAATTTCGCGAGGGCTGGGGTTGGGGCCGCACTGCTACACTTGCTCGAAATGTGCCAGGCGGTCTTGCTGTAGGTTACTCCGGGCGCGCTTGACGGTGTCCGGACGTTTAATAGCCGGACTGGAGAATTGCCTTGAGAGGCTACTTTGTACTTCCGCCGCGAGGGCCGCTGTATGCTCCTCTGTTCGGAGAGAGCATTCGGTGTTTCCATTGACCGTGATGACTCCTCGAGGGCCTGGCATCTTGAGCTTGAGGTATGCGTAGTGCGGCACCGCATTGAACTTTGCAAATGCGGTTTGTCCGATCAGTGCGTGATAGCCACTGCGGAACGGGACTATGTCGAAGATTAAGTCCTCGCTTCGGAAATTATCCGGGGATCCGAAGACCCCTTCGAGTGTAACTGAGCCTGTACAATTGGCCTCTACACCTGGTATGACGCCTTTAAAGGTCGTCTTTGTGGGTTTGATCCTTGAGGGATCTATGCCCATTTTTCGCATTGTATCCTGATAAAGCAGGTTCAGGTTGCCGCCGCCGTCCATAAGGACTCTAGTGAGATGAAATCCATCAATGATTGGGTCTAGAACTAATGCGGCGAATTCGCCATGGTGGATGCTAGTGGGGTGGTCCCTTCGATCAAAGGTGATCGTGCAGGAGGACCACGGGTTGAACTTTGGGCAACTGGCTCCAACGCATATACGTCCCTGAGTGCACGCTTCCGCTCCCTTTTGGGGATGTGGGTTGCGTATATCATGTTCACCGTCCGCACTTGTGGTGATAAGCCCTTCTGTCCGCTATTGTTCGGTGGCCGGGGCTCCTCCTCGTCATCGCTATGCATCCCCTTGTCTCTGTTTTTGTCACTTAACTTGCCTTCCTGCTTGAACACCCAACAATCCCTGTTGGTGTGATTGGCTAGTTTGTCTGGGGTGCCATGTATCTAGCACGAGCGATCGAGTATTCGGTCCAAACTGGACGGGCCCGGAGTGTTTCTTTTGAATGGCTTTTTCCGCTGACCAGGTTTAGAGCCTCTGAATCCGGCATTAACTGCCATATCCTCAGCATTGTCGCCGTTAATGCGGCGCTTGTGCTTGTTGCGACGCGACCTGCCATTGTTGTCCTTGGTATCCGAATTACCAGGGCTCTTGGTCATGTTATTACTACGAGCTAGCCAGCTGTCTTCTCCCGCGCAAAAGCGGGTCATGAGTGTTGTGAGGGCTGCCATGGATTTTGGCTTTTCTTGTCCTAGGTGCCGGGCAAGCCATTCATCACGGATATTATGTTTGATGGCTGCAAGGGCCTCTGCGTCCGGACAGTCGACTATTTGATTTTTCTTGGTTAGGAACCGTGTCCAGAATTGTCTGGCCGATTCCTGTGGCTGCTGAATTATGTGGCTTAGGTCATCGGCGTCTGGTGGTCGCACATAGGTGCCCTGGAAATTGTCGAGGAATGCGGCTTCCAGGTCCTCCCAGCAACCAATTGACTCTGCTGGCAAGCTATTAAGCCAATGCCGAGCTGGTCCTTTAAGCTTGGGTGGGAGGTATTTGATAGCGTGTAGATCATCACCGCAGGCCATGTGGATATGAAGGAGATAATCCTCGATGCATACCGCAGGATCTGTTGTGCCATCGTATGATTCAATGTTTACGGTTTTAAAACCATCGGGGATTTGATGATCCATTACTTCATCTATGAAGCATAGTGGGTGTGCGGCGCCTCCGTACTGGGCTATATCACGATCATAGCTCAAATGAGCTTTGTCTGGTCTGTTTGGCCTGGCCGTATTTGCCATATCCGGCATGACGGTTATTGTTACGTGCAATGGGGCGCCCACGCGATCCATAGATCAATATTGTTTGCCTTGCCTTGTCCTCCAATATATCTCGTAGGTCTGGCGCATTTCCCCGTGCCTTGGTATTTTTTGAGCGACGCCGGGGTGCAGCTTGAGTGGATGGCCGAGAGGCCTCTCTGTCGCGGCCACGAGGTGGCCGGTCGGCCGCGTCGTGCGCTGGTGATGTAGGTTTAGGTGCTTCCTCCTCTAATCGGGGTAGCAGCCCGCGCTTTGGGTAGATCTTGGAGGGGCGTTCGAGTTCGTACTCTTCGTCCGCAAGGACTTCAGTCCATCTATCGGCTAGCAAGTCTTGATCAGCTCTAAGCTGCTGCTGTTTTTTCTTGAGGCTGCTCGCCGTGGCCATAAGCCTGCGTTTGAAACGCTCTTGTTCGACGGGATCCTCAGGCACGACAAATTCGTCGTCGTCGAGGCGTGCCTCGTCTTCGGAGGGTGGCATGTAATTATCGTCCTCAACCTCTCTGTCTGCCGCTTTCTCATGAGGGTTGGCTTCTCCATCCTCCTGTGCTGAATCCTGCTGGAGGGGGTTGTCTTCGGCACTGTCCGGGGTGTTATTATCTCCCGTGCCGGAATCACCGTTTTTGCTTTGGCAGGATTTCGAGCGGCGCCGCTGACGCCGGCGCTTAGGCTGCTTCTTGGAGGGGTCATCCTCCATTGTTCCATCGTCATTCCCTTCTTTTGGGGTGTCCACCATGTATATGTCGTATGACGAGGTGGACTTCCGTGCCCTATAGGCGCTAGTTCTTGGTCGTCTCCTGCATCGGCGTCCATACCGTCGATGTCTTCGGAGTCGAAGTCGAGCATGTCGGTTAAGTCATCGATAGTGGCTACGAAGTGGGTGGTGGGTGGGCTTTGAATTTCTTCGTCGTCCGCATCCCAACCTTGCTGACCATAGTCCGGCCAGGGCTCTCCTGATAAAGAGAGAGACTTTAGTGAATTCAGAATGTTCCCCAAGGGCGAGTGCTGAAAGATGTCCGCGGCGGTGAACTCCATGATTGGCGCCCAATCGGATTCGATCGGCAGGGGTGCGGAAGGTTCGGAGTCCGGAGAGGAGTCCGGCACCTTGGAGTCACGAGATTCGCAAAGGACAAGGCTGGTGTTCGGCTCGATCGCCGTAGAGATTGCAGCCCCCGAGGCAGTGTCCAGCCACCCATCGTCGATTGGCGCAGTCGGCTCCGAGCTAAGGGTCGGAGCGGACACAGGTGCGGCCTCCAGGGCACTGTTCAACGGCAGAGCTATATGATGCCCATCGTGACAGTGCGGCGCGCTCGGCTGTGGCTCGAACCCGTCGAAGATCAAGTCTCCACGGATGTCAGCCATGTAGTTCAAACTTCCAAATCTGACCTGATGGCCAGGGGCATAGCTTTCGATCTGCTCAAGATGGCCAAGCGAATTGGCCCGCAGTGCAAAGCCGCCGAATACGAAGATCTGTCTGGGGAGAAAAGTCTCACCCTGGACCGCGTCGTTGTTGATGATCGGAGGAGCCATCGGGCCTAAAGGTGACGACACATAGGAACTCTGAACGAAAGCACCAATGTCGGTGTCAAAACCGGTGGATCTCGGGTAGGGGGTCCCGAACTGTGTGTCTAGGCGGATGGTAACAGGAGACAAGGGACACGATGTTTTTACCCAGGTTCGGGCCCTCTCGATGGAGGTAAAACCCTACTCCTGCTTGATTAATATTGATGATATGGGTAGTACAAGAGTAGATCTACCACGAGATTAGAGAGGCTAAACCCTAGAAGCTAGCCTATGGTATGATTGTTGTTCGTCCTACGGACTAAAACCCTCCGGTTTATATAGACACTGGAGAGGGCTAGGGTTACACAGAGTCAGTTACAATGGGAGGAGATCTACATATCCGTATCGCCAAGCTTGCCTTCCACGCCAAGGAAAGTCCCATCCGGACACGGGACGAAGTCTTCAATCTTGTATCTTCATAGTCCAGTAGTCCAGCCAAAGGTTATAGTCCGGTCATCCGGACACCCCCTAATCCGGGACTCCCTCACCTACCAAAAACGCCATAAGGGGTGGATTGTAGCCATGTCGTGGTGCCGCATCAGCTACTTCGGCTGTCCATGTACATCCCCGTCCCACTCTTGTCAAGTAGATCCATAAGGACCTTTGTCTGATCTACCAGTCCCACGTATCTCATCTCATCTTAAATTGTCAGATGGATCTTCTTGTTGACCATGAGTTGTGATGGCATTGGCTTGTCGCAGGCTGCTCGCCGGTATACCCATGGCGTGGGCTTTTTTGGTAGTTCGACCCCCTCCTTTGGCTCGGCTAGATTGAGGGCGCAATCCAAACTTTCCCACCCCTCGGCCGTGTTTAGCTTTGTTGCTAATCATGCACAACTTCATCTTTTGTGGTTTGCCATACCTTTCTTCCCCTTCGGTGTATTCATGCCCACACCTCGGTCCTCCTTCTACGACATGGATGGTTGTTGTTTTGACAACATCATACTACTGGATTCTTTGCTTGGTGACATGGTATCTATAATCACATATGTGTTGGTGGCTCAAGGCTAATGGTGGTTTTGTCCATCTGTTGCGTGTGCTTCATTTATTGTCATTATCCTTGCTATAGTAGTCATGTTGGTTCGGTTATAGTTGATTGGTGTCCAGGCCTTAGCAGTGGATGGTTCTCCCTTTCTTGCATTGTGCTGTACTTTTACTTGTATGTTGGTTTCAGTTATCTTTTGGTTGCACAACCTCAACTCTTGGGTTGGCTATCCTTAGGGTGGTTTGGTTCTTATGTTGGTTTCATGCATCGTGCCTCTTTGGAATGTCATATGGGTCATTCCTTTTGGATTTTTATCATCTTTTTTCTCAGTTAAATCACATGCAACTCTCTTGCATGGTTCGAAGAAACTCTCCGACATGGTTTAGAAGAATATATCTTACATTCTAGGTGTTTTTTGTGCACCATTGTCAATGTTTGGCATAATAGTTTAGAAAATTAAACGTGAAGAAATATGAAGCAGCGAGAAAAATGCTTTAGGAGAAAATACATATATCCGTAAGAACTATTAGTATTCTCTCACTACTAGGAAAAGGGCTATAGATGAAATGGCCACTAATGGCGCACCAGACATGTGGTTCACCACTACTATATAGCAGTGGCGCACCATGTGCTGGTGCGCCATTAGTGTGAAAGACACTATTGGCGCACCAGACACATGGTGTGCCCCTAGTAACAATTTTTTTTCCAAACATACTAATAGCGCACCAGGGCACAGTGCGCCATTACTAGTTCTAACTAGTAATGGCGCACCAGCCACATAGTGCGCCACTACTATATTTTTTTATTCTTTATTTGCAAAACTACTAATGGCGCACCGGGGAATAGTGCGCCATTACTAGTTTAAACTAGTAATGGCGCACTGTGCCCCGGTGTGCCATTAGTATATTTTTTTTCATTTTTTTTGCAAAACTACTAATGGCGCACCACCAGCAGGTGCGCCATTAGTAACCAGGGTTACTAATGGCGCATTTGTAGGTGGTGCGCCATTAGTAACCTGGGACCAGCTAGATATTTTAGACAGCCACACCTACCCACTCACTTTCCGCACTTCATTCTCTCCACCTCCTCCTCCATGCTTGTCTCGGCTTCCTCCTCCTTCTCACCTCATTTGCATCATAGATTCATCCAAATTAAGTGGTTAAATTACCTTTTTTGATAGGTAAGTAAGGGGGAAGCTATCTTTATGTTGTTCTCCCTCCAACAACGTGCACATGCACTTTTTATGGCCTAGCTAGATCTATGTATGTTTGTGGTGTTGCATATGTTTGTGGTGTTGCATATATGTTTGTGTTTGCAGGTACCGGTATTTCAAATGCGATAGTTGCCAATATTTTACCGGAATGTTGATTCATTTCTGTTTCGGCGAGAATTTTGGCACTATGCATTATTTTTGGTCCTATTTTTAGGGAAAGTCATGCCAAATTTTTTCTTGGTTCTAAAATATCGTTTTGCTCTACCCCACAGGCGACCATGGTCCGCACGATGACCGAAGGCATCATGAATAGGTTTTTGAGCTCCACGAAGGCCGAGATGCTTCAAAAGAACGAGACGGAGATAAGATGTCCGTGTCGAAGATGCAAGCTGAAGAGCCTTATTGCGGACCCGGATTCCGGGCAGGTGTGGGACCACCTGCTCTTGCGTGGTTTCATGGATGGCTATCGGTGGCAAGGTGATGAAGATGACTATGAAGTGGTCCATGGGGGCCGGGCAAGAAATGAGGAAGGGCAGCAAGACAACCACCATGGCTCGGGCGGGCGAGAAGACGAAGAAACTCCAGGACATGATCACGACGGTGATGCTGTACACAGTCATCATGTAGAAGATGCAGGACATGATGATGAGGAAGATGCCGGAGTAGACGAAGGGCATGATCATGAAGATGAAGATGACGGCGGAGTAGACGATGATGGACCATCAATGGGCTGGGTGCAGGACCCTCATATTCAAGAGCTGCTTCTCAAGCATACGGATAACACAAGAGCTGCCGCCCGAGAGAAAGCCAAGCTGGATCAACTGGAGATAGACGCGGTTACTCCATTGTATGAAGGATGCAGGCCCGAGGATACCCGCCTGAAAGTAACGCTCATGGCTCTGGAGATGAAGATAAAACACAAAATGACCGACGCATGCTTCGACGAGAACATGTCATTCTGGCACGAACGTCTTCCCAAGGGGAACAAGTGCCCGACCAGTTTCGAGGAGGCAAAGAAAATCGTGTGTCCTCTGGATTTACCGCACATGAAATACATGTGTGCATGAACAATTGCATCATTTATCGGGACAAGCACGCGGAGTCTACCATATGTCCGGTGTGCGGCGTCACTCGATACAAGAAGAGCAAGAAAGCTCCTCGAAAAGTGGTGTGGTACTTTCCGATCACTCCTCGTATGCAGCGGTATTTCACGGACCCTAAGGTAGCAAAGCTCCTGCATTGGCACGCGGATATGGAGGAGAAGAAGCGAGAAGATGATGCAAATGATCCGGAGATAAATAAAAAAGACAAGATGCTGAGTCACCCTAAGGATGGGATCCAGTGGCAAGCGTTGAACTTCGAACACCCAGAATTTGGGAAGGATACAAGGAACATCGTGCTGGGCGCGAGCACCGATGGAGTCAATCCGTTTGGCAGCCAGAGAAGCACACATAGCACCTGGCCTGTGTTTGTGTGGATGTACAACCTTCCCCCCTGTATGCTAATTGAAGGGCCGAAACAACCAGGGAACGACATCAATCTGTATTTGGGGCTGCTGAAAGAGGAGCCAGACACGCTGTGGAAAACGCCAGCCAATACGTGGGACGCCGCAGAGAAAGAATATTTCCCTATGAGAGCCGCACTGCTCACGACGGTGCACGACTATCTCGGTTACAGATATCTCGCGGGGCAGGTGGTCCACGGATTTTCTGGATGCGTCAGGTGCATGGATGACACAACGTATTGCCAGCTAGATAGAGAGCCCGGGTCTTCGAAAACCGTGTTCATGGGACATCGAAGGTGGCTTCAGGACGATGACCTATGGAGGAAACGCAAGGATCTGTTCGATGGTGAAACCGAACCCCGAAGATGCTCGCGTACAAGCAGCGGCGAGGAAATAGACGAGTTGTTGAAAAATTGGAAACATTGCCCACTGCCGGGAAAGAAGCAAAAGGTGCCAGAGCCGGGAAAGAAGGGAAAGGCGCCAGAGCCGGTGCTGAAGGTATGGAAAACGAGGTTTGTTTTCTGGGACTTGCCGTACTGGAAGATCCACCGTGTGCCTCACAGCCTTTATGTCATGCATATCACGAAGAATGTGTGCGAGAGTCTACTTGGTACCCTGCTCAACATGCCAGAGAGGACCAAAGATGGGCCGAAAGCAAGGGCAGACTTGAAATCAATGGGCATCAGGGAGGAGCTTCACGCTAATGATGATGATGATGATGATGATGATGATGATGAGGCGAAGCAGGACACGAAAGTCCTTGCAAAGGCAAAAAGGCCAAGAAGACCGGAAATGACTACCCTCCTGCGTGCTTCACTCTAAGTCAGGAGGAGATCGGTCAGTTTTCCACCTACCTCGTAGGAGTAAAACTTCCTTACGGTTACACGGGGAAGATAAGCAGATACCTAGACCCAGCGAAGCAGAAGTTCAGCGGGATGAAGTCTCACGACTGTCATGTGCTGGTGACGCAGATACTTCCAGTTGCAATCCGTGGGATCATGGACGCGCACGTCCGTGAAATGCTATTTGGCCTATGCAACTTTTTCGACGTCATCTCTCGGAAGTCGGTTGGCGTGAGGCAACTCAGAAGGCTACAGGAAGAGATTGTGGTGATACTATGCAAGCTTGAGATGTACTTCCCGCCCGCATTCTTCGATGTTATGGTGCATCTTCTGGTCCGTATCATGGAGGATATCATCCAACTCGGGCCGACGTTCCTGCATAGCATGATGCCGTTCGAAAAGATGAATGGTGTCATCAAAGGATACGTTCGCAACATGTCACGTCCAGAGGGAAGCATAGCCAGGGGCTTTCTGACCGAAGAGTGCATCTCCTACTTCACGAATTATCTAGGCATCGAGTACCCCGTTGGTCTGCCCGTCAACAGGCACCTCGACAGGCTCGCTGGATGGGGTCACCGTGAGGGTCGCCGCGAAATGCATGTCGACTTGGAGGGTCGACTCGCCGACTTTGAAAGAGCAAACCTAGTCGCGCTACAACACATAGACGTGGCCGATCCTTGGGTGGTAGAGCACAAAACCATTATTAAGAAGACATACAATGACCGACGCCAACAGAGGACGGACAGAGATATAATCAAAGAGCACAACTCATGTTTTACGCGTTGGTTCAAGCAGAAGCTTCTGTCGTAACCCTTTACATGAGGATTCTTGCACGGAAGAACAACTCATATTCGCCTTGTCACAGGGCGCCGAGCACAACCTGATGACGTATGAGGCGTACGATATCAACGTCTACACATTCTACACCGAGGGAAAGGACATGAAGAGCGATGGTTATCAGAACTCCGGGGTAACGATGGAATCCTACACCGGTAACAACAAGGACAGATACTATGGAAGGATCAAGGAGATCTGGGAGCTGAGCTACACTGGAGAGAAGGTCCCGATGTTCCGTGTCAGATGGGCCAAGAGCGTCATAAAAGAAGACTGGTATTTCACCACCATGGTTATACCCGAAGCCAAATCCAAGACCGCAGGCGCAAACGTCACCGCGAAAAATGAGCCATGGGTACTGGCTTCCCAAGTGGACCAATGCTTCTTCATTACCGACCCACCAAAGCCCAGTCATGTTGTCGTGAGGAGAGGCAAAAGGAAGATCATCGGAATGGATGGAGTTGCCAATGAGCAAGACTTCGACAAGTACGGCGACTCGAAGATGGAGCATGACGACGACGATGAAGTATCAACATACACCACAAGAAGAAGCAGGACCACCCACCTAAAGGACGTCCGTTCAAGAGAAGAACTCCATTTACGAAAAATAAGGGCAAGAAGATTGTGAACAGATAGCTAGCTAAGATCGATTGTATTTAAACTATAGCCTTCATTTCTCGATTGTATTTCATGGGCACTTTTTGAACTCATGAATATTTTTAAATTTCATGGACACTCGATCTCGATCCCCCTCCAACTCGATCGCTATCCCACCTCGCCAGATCCGGTCCCCCTCACCACCGAGCACCCCCGCACCCTCTCCCCCGCTCCACCAGCCGCCGCCGCCGACCCCCGCCCCTCCCCCGCTCCACCGCCGCCGACGACCCACCACACCATCCCCCGCTCCACCGCCACCGAGCACCCCCCGCACCCTCTCCCCCGCTCTACCAGCCACCGCCGCCGACCCCCCGCACCCTCCCCCGCTCCACCACCGCCGACGACCCACCAACCCTCCCCCGCTCCACCGCCGTCGACGACCCCACCGCACTCTCCCCCGCTCCACCGCCGCCGACGACCCCCGCACCCTCCCCCGCTCCACCGCCGCCGCGACCCACCGCACCCCCCCGCTCCACCGCGCCGCCGACCCACCGCACCCTCCCCCGCACCCTCTCCCTGGCCCGCTCCACCGTCACAAATGAATGCAACTAACATTGCAAAAAAACAAATTTGATTATATTTTCAAATAACAAATTTGATGATATTTTCAAATAATAAATTTGATGATATTTTGTCATATTCATAAATATTTTCAAATAACAAATTTGATGATATTTTTAAAAAAATTATTACTGTTTTTAGAAAAAAATTATTACTGTTTCATATTCATATTCATTTTCTTAAAAATTATTAGATGCAACAAAAAATAATAATAAAAAAATTACTTATGGCGCACCTCTGGCTGGTGAGCCATTGCTATATAAAAAAAGATTACTAATGGCACACCTCTGGCTGGTGCACCATTGCTATATATAAAAAAGATTACTAATGGCGCACCGACGGGGGGGGGGGGTGCGCCATTGCTATCTAAAAAAATACTAATAGTGCACTGCTGCGGGGTGCGCCATTAGTAAGCTTCCCCCCACACTAAATCCCCAATCTCTAACATTTCTCTCTAATCTCTCCCCTGCCTCATCTGACCCGCGCCCGACCACCACCGACCACCACCGCCCCCGTGCTCGCCATCCCGGCCCGTGCTCGCTGCCCCCCTTGCTCGCCGTCCTCGAGCCGAGCGCCGCCTCCCTCGCCGTCCCTCCTCCGCCCGCGCCCGCGCCCTTGACGTCCTCCCGCCCAAGCCTCGAGGGAACCCGCGTGGAACGGATCGGGCGAGACGCAGAGACAGGCGAGTGGAGGAGCCCGCCGCGTGTCACTGGAGCTTCAACGCCGAGCCGCTGCCGGAGCTTCAACGCCGGTGTCTTCCTCCATTCCTCCATCCCCTCCCCAGGTGATTCCTCCCTTCTCCTCCATCCCCTCCCTTGCAAACCCTAGGGCCATGGCGGCAGACTTCTTGCTCCTCAGTTCTACACGCATGGCCCCATCTTGCTCCTCAGATGCTCCTCAGTTCACTTCAATGATTTAGTTGATAGGTCACAAAATGCATATTTGGTGATTTGGGTTTCCTGCATTCAGAAACTTCAGTGATTTAGTTAGAGACCCAAAAATAGTTTACTTAAAATATTATTATCCCAGAAACAGTTTACTGAAAATATTGTAGTCTGAAAAAATAGTTTACTGAAACTGTTGCTTTTTTTGATCTTACAAAATTCTGATATTTAGGTTGTTCATCTGTTCCCTGCTGATCTTCTTTGATGAGAATGTACCCTGGTCTTGAATGTGTTATGCACAATGTGCAGATGTTAGTGTAGAGCAGTACATCTATAATTTGTTGACACATATGCCCTTGTTAATTACAATCCTTGGTGCTCTAAGATGTCTTTGCTGAGCAATGAAGCCTAACACACACTATCAAGTGTTGTAAGAAGTATGTACAATACATTAGTTATGCACCATATAAAGTGGTAGGAGCAAGGTGTATAATTGTATATTTATGAGTATCGTCAACTTCCAACATTTTCTCTGTAGTCCATGTGGTTTACGCATTTAAGTCTAGTGAGTGATTCTTGCTATGGGCTTGTAACAAGTACCTGCATAACCTGATGGTTATTTATGCCTCAAGTACTGCAATATATGAGTTGGGGTGAGAGAGGTACAAGAAATTGTCATGAAACATCCCCCTCTTTAGTTACAAGCATTGCTGCTCTAATCGGCTGGGTGCACATTGAAGCCTAACACACACCATCGAGTGCTATAAGCATTGTGTATTTATATATAAAACAGTAACACTCCACAGTATCAAGTACTGAAAGCATTTGTGTGTAATTGGGTATTTATTAGTATCTTCAACTAGTGAAATTTGCTATACAGTCCATGCGGCTGAAGCAATGAAGTGTAGTGCGTGATTCTTGCTTTGAGTGCTAATGGGATTCTAACAAGTCCCTGCATATTATTTGATGGTATTTGTGCTGACAAAACATGCAAAATATCTGTAGATGTAAGAGAGGTGGCTCTAGTGTTGATTATATCTAGGAGAAATGCTCTGCCGCGTCGATTATATCTAGTGTTGATTATATCATTTTTTTAAAGTAGTTGGATGAAAATAGTAGGTGCCATGTCGATTTGTTCAGTCCTTGGATGAAACAGTTTTTCTTGCTACAGTTAAGTGAAAATGTTCAGTGTTCCAATACTGTAGAGAAACTATAGTGCCTGTTATTCAGTTATGACTCCTTCACTGAAACTGTAGTGTTTGCTAAAACTGAGATGTAAACTAAAGGAGTTTGTGATTTGCAGAAGCTGTAGCATACTCCAACAAGTGATAAATGCACTCACTGAAACTGTTGTATATACTGTCATAAAGTTCAGCAAGAACAGGGCATCAACAATGCTACTCTAGTATCTAGTTGGGGAGGGACAAATGGACATGGCATCACTGTAGCAGTACTGCACGACAAACTATTAGTCTTAGGATTAACACTCCTCATAAGAGATGAGAGGATTTTTTTAAATGGCTTCTTGCAGTTTTGAAAATTCAGTTTATTCTGTTACTAAAAATTCAGTTAATTCAGTTAGGCACACAAATTTTAGAACTTTTGTGTGCCCTAGTACTTGGTGTTTGTAGAAAACCAGGAGTGTCAATGTGACTAGAATTCACTTGTTCTTATATGGGTGAAACTTCACTTGTTTTTAGGCTAGTGTAGGGTGTTGCTTTATTCTGTCATCATTTGTAACTATGTCACAAATAAATTGTTCCTTCTTCTGTATTTGACAAGTAATGACTGTTGATAAGCTGAGGCATGGATTAAGCTGTTTCTTTGCTGTAACATACTGTATATCGCTCCACAATGAAATAGCATACATATTGATGTGCTTTGTAAAACTTGTTCATGTACTGAACTACTAATGCCTTGTGATGCTCTGAATTACTTGTGATGCCTCTGAATTACTTGTGATCACATTGAGAAAGACTTGTAAGGATGATGATCATCTTTTACAGAAAACAATTTGTGATGATTTTGCTAGTTTGCTGGGTTTTGTCTCTGACCATCGTGTCATGATGATTGTGCAGGTACCCCAAGAGGCCCTTGAGTTTGCCGGAATGTCGATTAACTTCCGTTTCGACAAATTCGGGTAGTCCATATGTCCTATTTTCAGCAAAGGCCATGCTGAAATTTTCTGTAAATTTTAGCATGACTTTGCTAAAAATAGGACATATGGGGTACTTGCGACTAATGCATGGGCCGGGGTATCTTAGTACTTAATTAAGTAGGATCAACTGCCCCGCCATTCTTGCTGCATTAAACCATAGGTGGCAATAGAGCCAAGTGATTAGGCCCAACCTAAATGATGAAAACTTAACTTAGCATTTAGGGTGCCTCGGCATCGACAAACCCTAAATGATAAAACCTTGGCTTTTAGGGTGCCTCGGTGTCGATGAGAACCTAAATGATGTACGCTTAGGCTTTTAGGGTGCCTCGGTGTCGACAAACCCTAAATGATAAAAGCTTAGATTTTAGGATGCCTCGGAGTCGACAAACCCTAAATGATGAGACCATGATCTTGTTCCTTGACAATAACCAACTTTTTGACCAAACTTTTTTCCTATTTAGAGCGAAACATGGCCCACAACAATGCGGCCGGCGGTTCGGGTGGCAAGCAATTCCGGGAGCTGTCCCAGGCGATGGAGGAAGAACCTCACCGCTATGAGGACGCCGTGGACGACACCGATCCTGACTACACAACCCCTAGTGGCGTCGGGGATGACACCACTGATGGTGCCGCCGAGGATGCCACCACTGATGATGGCGGCGCACGCACAGATGGCAGCCAACCGAAGAGGCAACAGAAGGACCGGCGCCCGAGCATGCTCGGCACTGTCAAGGAGGAATTTACTGAAGTGAACTCCGGCGGGCATCCAACGGCGCCCAAAGAATTAGTTAAGGGGTACTCGGTTCAGCTCGGGTGCATTCTCCGGAGCATCGTCTCGATCAACACCGAGAACCTAATGCATAAGGACTAAGGGAATTTGCATAGCCTCCTCTTCACGAAGCTGCACGAATGATACAAGTTCCCCGCTGACTATGCAAACACACGCCTATCATGGAATAAAGTGAATAGTGCCGCCCTCACGAGGATGAGCACGACCCTGTCTACTTGGAGAAGCACGGTGAAGGCAATGATTGAAAAAGGTGATAGTTATGAGAAGATCAAGGCGAAATATCCTTTGATCAGCGAAGATGACTACAAGGAGTTCAAGATCAAGTGCGAGAGCAGTGCAATCTCCGAATCAAGTCAGTGGGGGAAAGAAATGCGGCAGTTGAACTTAGGGGTCCACCAACTCGGTCCCGGCGGTTACAGAGTGGAGGAGCCTATATGGGACAAGGAGGACACGGAGCGTGTCGAGCAAGGCCTACCGCCCCGCTTTGAGAAATACCGTGACAAGCAGAGCAGGAACTTTCTCAGGGCCCGGTACAAGGAGGACCCGGTAACAAAGGAGCTTACCACGGATCCGAAGACCAGGGTGCTTGAGCTTGTTCTGTTAAGGAATACACCCCCGCGTAATTAGCTCCATATGGTTGCATTCTAATTAATCCCCAATATTTCTAAATGGTTCACGTTCCTTCCGCAGGACACTGAAAGCAGTAGAGCGGGGTTGTCTCAGTGCTCCCCTTTCGACACCCCTTTAAATAGGGCGTTGAACGTAATGAAAAACAAGTATAAGCTCAGTAAGCCGTCGTCAGCTGGTCGTGTGGCCGGCAAAGGCTTGTCCACAAATTGGTCATCATACTATACCACTGGTGGGCGAAAGGAGAAAAAGACCAGCTTGGAAAGCCAGTCACGCGAGGTTGAAGCACTCAAGGCACAAGTGGTGCGGATTCCGGAGATTATCCAAGAGCAAGTGCAACAACAACTGGGAACGACGCTCACCGCCATGGAGCCTACATTGATTCAGGGGCTGACGACCTGGATTGCGGGCGGCCAACAGGGCCTCCCCCGGTTCCCAGCTTCACGACCAGCAACTCGCACAATGCGCAAGCGGCGCCATTGGTGTCTCCGGCGGAGGCGGTATTCATGTCTCTGGCGCCGGCACGGGCATTGGAGCTTAATGCACCCGGGTGTACGCCGGCCGGCACCTCGCCAGCAAGAGGCCCCTCCGTCAGTTGCACGCCCGCCGTTGGCGGTGCCTCGACATTAGCCGAGCTCGACGGCATCACGGTAACTAAGCCTCTCGGCCGACGACTTCATCTCCTTGCCTTTGACTGGTCATCCCTGACGCCCTACATGTTTTTGCAGGGTGCCGCCGACGTTCCTTGCACTCTCCTGCACTTCGTGGGCGGCGAGTTGGTCGACGTCGCCAAGGTCATAATCGTTCAACCGGGCAACCCCGTGTTCCATGGTAATACGATGCCACCCACAGTGTATAGGGTTGAACTGGTTCGGGTGCTGCCAGGCTGCGACGAGTTGTTACCTCCGATTCGACCCGCTGGGGCCGACGAAGATGATGAGATGACCCTCAGCGCCTGCGTAAGCTGGCCCCTGCTTTGGCCGAAGAGCCAGATTCATTTGGGGCTGGGGGACACCACCCCACAGACAAGACCGCCAGTCGTGCCGGTGCCAAGCCATGGCAAGAACGCTGCAACGCTATCGGACATGCCGGACATCCCTATGGCACAGGATCCGGACATGCATATGGCATAGGATCCGGACGACGACGACAACGACGACGGTACATTTACCAACGTCGATAAGTACTTTGCCGAACATGGGTACGGTGACGAGTTCTGCGGGCCTCCTTCTCAAGAACCCAACCAAGACGACCGCGATCTAGCTGGTACCGCGGAGAAACCCAACTGCAACAGGCGTCGTCTGGTGTTCAGTTCTCTGGAGACGCCTCCAGCTGCCGCCTTCACCGAGCCTCAGATAGCTGAGGTGCGAAATATTATCAGCCCCAACACGCTCAAGAAGGCGGTCTGTGAGCAGAACTCGATCCCATTACAGCAGATCAAGAAGAAGGGACGGAAATGAAAGACTAACAAGGGCGCCGGTGCAAGCCAGCCGGCACCAAGTACGATCCATGCTCAGGACGAGCCACCTTCACCTAAGGATATCTCGAGGAGGGTGCATGTGGCGGGTAGGGCGATGCTACCGACAAATATGCTGAATGCTGCAACTGGTGCAATGCAGAGTCTGCATGACAATGTTCTTTATTTGGAGAAGAGGCGTCTCTCCCAGAATGATGTGGCATACCCGGTTTTCGTGGCCAAGGTGCCAGAGGGCAAGGGCTTTGTGGATGGCGCCATTGGGGGTACGATCGTCCTGCGGTTTGATGACATCTTTGCGATGTTTAACCTTCATCCGCTGCACTACACCTTCGTTCGGCTGTTTTTGCTGATTATGGAGATGCGGATCATTAGAGACAAGGCCCCGGACATCGGGATAGTCGATCCCTTCTACATGCGTGCCAAGATCTTGGGCAGCGCTGGGGGCCGGCAAGTCGCGAGTTCACACCTCGAAGGCGTCATTCTGGCAAACCCAGATAAGGATAACTTCCTCGTGCCTTACTTTCCCGAGTAAGTCATCCCCTAACCGCCCCATAACATATGATTTCTTAGATTTCGATCGTTTTTTCTAACATTCCATGTTATGTGCAGTGACACACATTGCACACTCATCCTCTTAAGCCCGAAATATTCCATGGCCACGTATTTCAATCCGGACTGTGACTCCAAGATAGACTACACAAATATCAAGAAAGTTCTTGATGATGCTCTCCCCGGCTACGCCACATCTGGAGGCACCTTTAAGAGGCCAGTTCATAGGTATGGCAGGCATGTGTTCACCCACAATACGACGTTCCCTTGCGTCAAGCAGCCGCCTGGCGGTCAGAAGGATGCCTACTATGCCCTCCATCACATGCAGGCGATTGTACGGGACCATAATCACCTTCTGCTACCAAATAATCTCAAAGATTGGGCCGCAAGCTTGGCGGCAATCCAAGAAGCGGACATCCGACAAGAATTCTTTCGCATCCAGTCAGAGTTTGCAGAAATCATCCATCAAGATGTCCTTCATACCTCGGGGCAGTTCTACCTCAGATATCAACCGTCCAACAGTGAGATAGACACAACGCTACAAATGCAGGCCGACAACGCCCGCGACTTCATGACCATCACGAAAGACGGCGGCTTCATCCACGCTCCGGTCCCATGAGTCGAGTCAAAAGTAGTGATGCTATGTGTAGTTCTGAAACATTGATTAGCTCATGTCGTAATTAAACTTTAATGAACTTGTATGTCTCTTTGGTTTGGACAGTCGTTCAACTTAGATGTAATCGATGCTATTTATTAGTAGGACCATGAATCGTGCTATTAATGTCTTTCTTTTCTCTTCTGATCCTTTTGTTGCATACTTATATATTTCTTATGTATTGTCTGTTGTTTGGCTAGTGCATAGAGATGCCGTCGTATGTCGTGTACAAGGGTAAGGTTCCCGGAGTCTACGACGACTGGGAGGAGTGTTGGAGACAGGTTCACCGTTTTAGCGGTAACAGTTACAAAGGGTACACCACTAGGGTGGAGGAGGAATCTATATGCTTGCGCTATCTAGCGGGAGAGAGGAGGGAGTGTTGGAGGAACCGGATGAAGACCAGTTTCATCGCGATGATGCTCATCATGATGACCGCAGCTCTCTTTTATGTGATGGTAGTTTAGATGATCGGTATCAACTTGTAATGTGAAGACAAACTCGCTACTTGCGGTCTCGAGACTTGTAATGTTCTATCTTTGTTTGGTCTTTTGAATTCCGAGAGTAATATGATGAATCGTATTCGGAGACTAATCTTCTATTGTATTCGATGAATCTGCTGTTGCTGTGTGGTGCTGTCTATATTCTGTCCAATAATATATTTCGTAACCTGTGCAAATATCAGAAAAGAAAAATAATAATCCCTAATATTCATACTAATGGCGCACCACTCAGCACTCTAATGACGCACTGTAGAAAGGATACTAATGGCGCATCACCCCAAAGTGTGCCATTAGTATGCCAAAGCACATGGGTAAATATGGCGCCCTGGGAGGCATACTAATGGCGCATGTTGGTCTATACTAATGGCGCACGACGTGGTGCGCCATTAGTATACCAGATACTAATGGCGCACCAGTGGTGCGCCATTAGTATTTAATACTAGTGGCGCACCAGTAGTGCGCCATTAGTAGGCAAAACTGGTGCGCCACTAGTAGGCCTTTTCCTAGTAGTGTCTCATGGGTGTGATGGATCATTTTGCTCCAGTACACAAAATAGAAAAACCCCATGTCTCCATCTCTCTACCTCTCCGAGGCTATATGGGTGGCACATTCTTAGCTACCGTGTGTCATAAAGTTCCACCTTAATGAATACACATGCGTCTCTCATGCATGCCACGTATCAGTGGCTTTATTTGAGCAATGCTCATTGTGGCATACATCACAATGCCTATTTGCTATGACACAGTCAATCCAGCCAAGAGAGCTTGACCTCCATACATAGCCCATCGTGTCCCAATGAGTTTGTTGTTTCCAACCTCGCATGTGCCCATGAATAAGGATCCCAATTGTGATAAATATCTTGCGTATTTTTTGTGTTCATGAAATAAAATAGAAACAATTCTAGACATAGATTCATGAATGATGTGTGTACTTACCATTTGGCAAGAAAATCATGGTTGTTTGTGTTCTCCACATAAATGAAATGGAAGTCTAACTACTATGAGTGCATATCTTTTATTTGGCAGAACACTCTATTCGCCATGCATTTTCATGAAAGCCCAGAGTTGTATATGTTTCCATAACACCTTGGAATTGTCACTTACCTTTTAGTTATTTCTAGCAATGCCATTTAGTATTACGACAAGGGGCATGCGAGCTTGATTCATCTTGGTGATTTTCCGGTGTAGTTTAATTTTCATTTGAGTGAAATGGGCCACTATTCCATTAACTCAAATTGACTGCACAATAGAGACCAATAACTTGCAAAATGATCACATTTGGGCCATAAATTTGTTAATTTTATCAAATAAGGCCAAAATTGATTTGGTATGGAAGACTGACCACGTGGCTTCCACGTCACATTATCTTTAACTGCTTGTAAACATACTAGTTTTCACATAGGTCTTTTTGCAACAATGTTGACCTCACAAACTAACTATTTTTTGCAGCTCTGACTTTTGCAATTGCTTCGACTCAATTCGATCAGCACACTAGTTTCCCTCTATTTAGGTCAAGGAGTTTTTTTAAAAGGTTGCATTTTCCATGATACTTGAACCCACAACCTGAGGGTGTAAGCAATGGTCTTTGTAAGCACTAGAACACCAAGATATATATATATATATATATATATATATATATATATATATATATATATATATATATTACAACACAAAGATGTGGTTAATTGTTACAAAAGTGCATTTATGAAATATATTAGATGAGGGCATGTTTGATGGCACTCGAAACCACACCCTAATGAAGGGGGGTGCATGTTGACCTCTAGAATGCAAAGTATTTTGTTTCTACATGGTTACACAATGTATATAGAATTCGAGGATTCTGCTGCCATGGCAGCCGATTCAGCTTCCACAGGAGGCAATTTTGCTACTATGGGAGTTGATTCGATATGTTCTCCAACAAGAGCGAAGTGGCAAAATATCGAGAGTAACATAAGAAAAGGGATTGACCAATTAAATAAAATGGGCACCCTTGCAAAAAAAGAAACTCCTCTAAAAACCTGCGTGCAACATAACAATAATGGTTAATGAGTGTTTGTTCTACCCTTAAGATTATTGGCTCAAGCCTTGTTGAATGGACCAAAAAGACATTATTTATTGTTATTTTTTGAAAGCAAGGAAACAAGAAAAAAGTAAACTCCGTGGCAAAAATAACCCTCCAAAAATTTGAGTGTCCACCATGTCCCACTGGGTTCCAGTTTCTAGCTTTCCATGTGCTTAGGCCTATGGCTCGAGTGTGATGACTATCTTGCCTTTTTTGCAAAAGTTATAAATTAATTAGATCTAGACATAGATGGTGGAATGGTGTGTGTAGTTTCCACTCGACAAGAAAATCATGGTTGTTTGTGTTGTACATATAAATGGAATTGAAGACTAGCAACTACAAGTGCATACCTTTTTACTTGGCAGAACACTCAAATTTCCATATTTTATAGACAAATTGGAGATGCATATGTTTCCATAACACACTGGAAACTTTAACCTTTTGGTTATTTCTAGTCACATCTTTTAGTGCTATGACATTGGACATATGAGCTTGATTCATCTTAATGGATTTATGAATAATTTCCTTCTCATTTTGATGGTGTCCTCCATTCTAGTGCATTCAATGCCATCATGTGATGATGTGAATTTTGCAATCTCTTAAGTGGATTTCCATTTTAGTAACCGGCGAAATAATAGGCCTGACATTGATTTAGACAAGTGAATACAAACTCCATGGAACAAATTATTACAGTGCTCCAGATAACACGTGCCACAGAACCACGCAGGGAGAGAGCACATGGAGGGCCACGCGTCTAGAAAACATTGGGAGAGTCGATCGACCCTGCTGCACCTCCAAGCCTCACCGCCAAAAATCACCGTCGAGTAGGACCCACAACTAATCACCGGTGATGAAGATGATGGACGACGTCCTAAAGGTGGATGAAGACGAGTTCTTCTAGTAACCTTTGGACATAGAGGATCAATATATCACCAACATCGAGTATCCTTTAGAACAACATGCACCGGAGAGGTATATGCCCCTTAAGCAGGCAGTGGCCTCCTCAAAGAAGCTAAAGCGACACTGAAGACCTACTTTCCAAGGATCTACATCCAAAGACAACAAATTTGGCCTCCAAGATAGGAGGTTGAGAGAGATGGTTGCCACTACATGCACATGAATTCGACAAAGACTCCACTCCATCCAGAGAATTACATGTGGTATGACAACTCTCCAACTCAAGTGAAGAGAACCGCTACCTATCCATGGAACAAGAAAGAGCATACACCAATTCTAAAGGAGGTTGGTTCAGTTTTGAGTGTCGAATTCACTATTGTTGGAGACCAATAGTGAAGCAGGAGATCTCTAGAAAAGGATTTTTTGTGTCATCGGAGGTATGATCGGTATAAATTTGCAGGAGATTATGGGATAGCAAAGGGGCAATGATCCAGAGAGATCTCGATGCAACCTTTGGCCGAATGCTTGGCACCGATATCACGGGGCCAAAAATTGAAATGGGAGAAAATGACTTGGGAAATCACAAGAACAGAAGGTAGGTTATTTAGAAGGGCACCTTTGGGACAAATCGAGTAGAGTACTTTGGCGAGTAAGGCAGTGATGGAGACCATACTAAGGATGACCATGATAGGAGCTCGTGTTCATCATATTATGCTTGCTTTGGCATGCTACTGGCTCTAGATTTTCTTTAGCATGTGCTTTGAGTGTCTAGAAAACTATATTTCTTTCTAGCTCAAATTCTAATATTGGTCATGTACCTATTGTTGCATATTTGACACTTAAATTTGCTGCACCTTTCCCAAAGATTCCACCTTCTATACGCAAACAAAGATAAAATTGATGCTGCTTTTGCTAATACATGGTACTCGCTTGCTTTTGGATCTTGGCGCCACCCTTTTCTAGCTACTGAGAACTGATACCTGTGTGTGTTGTTTTCCTTGGTATACTAAAATTCACAAGTATGCATAATTTTGTTCTGCATGCTTAGCCAGAGTGTTATTGATACATGAGATACCTTGGAAAAGTATGGCTGTTTCATGTTTCCTTCTACCTAAATTTAGTTCTAGCTATCCCCAGCCTTCCTCAGCACTCTCAAGAGACCCACAGGCTACAACTCCGACTTCCCATATCTGATCTGAACCCCGATCAGTCCCACCGCCGATTGTTGCCGCTCGAGCATGATGTTCGATTTTGGCAGCAAAGAGGACATGAGAAAGATCTTCTCCATATTATGCGGGTCCCTGATACACCCTCATCGTGACGCTGCATCCCCTCCCGCACTTGGGTCTTCCCTGAGACACTAGTGTACCTCGCCGACGTGAGGAATGCCACCACCGCGGAGGCCTTCTCGAGTGATGGCCACATTGTCCAGGTCACCGTTTGCATCACCAACCAGCCTCCTATCTGTGTGTCCACTGCCTTGGCATCACGAAAGACGGTTGTTGTAGGCCCAACATCATCTTCTCGGAGAAGGATTTCCTTGTCCTCTCCATCCTCATCCTACCATCCTAGAGGGCGACGTGAGTACTTCATCTACAAGGCCAACCCCGTGCCATCGTTGTGCCTGCTCCCAGGTCCCCACCAGTGCATCCTCACATCCTCGGATCTCGACCTCTTGACCTATGATAATGGCGTCCATGTCATCCTAGCTGCGTTGTGCTATTCATCGATCCCTTGGGGTTTGACCTCCTCCAGGACCTGGGTTTGGAGGTGTAAAGTGCCGTAGGTGGAGCTATTGTTCCATGTTAGAGCATGGATGACCTAGTATCTACCTTCCAAGGTCATTCACTTTGGAGAAGCTCGAATGGGTTGATCTCTGGACGGGGATTCCGTTCTACAAAATGCTCAACAAAATGCGTGTGGCGCGCTTCATCGCATTTCCTAAGGTGATGCCTGGCAACACGAACAACACAAAATTGTCTGTGTGGCTAGTTTAGAATGTTGCATACAGTAATTGCATGATCAAGTTTTTCAATATAAAAATATGTGAAAGACCGGATGTTGATTAAAGGTTGTATGATGACATGGATATGGAATGACTTCTTGCGACCAATGAAGCAAGGGATTCATAGCTTATGACAAGGAAATCTTGGTTGACTACCCAAGTCATTCTATGTTGTTGTCTGACCTAACTCCGAGTGACACCTAAGCAAGAGAGTTGACATTAAAGGACCCGCTAGCATCTCACCTGTATCGCGCTTGACCTGTGATTGTGATAATATTGTTTACTTGTTGTGTAAATCAACATTTTGTAGCATAAAGACATGGCTGATCACAGTTGACCTGAAAAAGAAGATGTTGGTTGATATGGCACCATTTTCTTTCAAAGGATATACCTCATCCCACCCTTGTGCATTGTCCAAGTATCTGAACATAGTTCCAGGTAATTATGCTAATGCTTGCATGTTGATCATTTGATTTCTTCTTGTAGTCAAAGTACTTTATTAATGTTTTTCTTGTGAATGAAGTAGTGTTATGATTATGAGTATGTTTCAGTATGGAGATGAGAAACATGTTTAGTGGTGTATCTCGGTTATCCACTACACTGGGTAGGGTTCACATATTACTCATGTCCTAATGAACAAATATAAATTTGGTTACAACTTCTAGTTGGGTTGATGGATGTAAGTAAATTACTAAAGCCACATGCACCCCTTAGTTTGCTATTGCACCCTTGGTTTTCTGATCTAGAGTCCACCTTGCATGTGCGATGTTTATTGTGCAAATTGCATTTTGTTCACATGTGGTTGCTGAGTCTAGCATTAAATCCTGATAGATGTGATACTGTATGGGTAAGAATTAAATGGAGAAGCATTTATTGTTGTCAAAATTTACCCGCATGTGTGGTTCTCAACCTTTGAAATATTTGGGTGTTCTAATTGATCAACAAAGACATGCATGATAGGATGTTCACTATCAGGTTATAGAGGATAGTACTACATCCAAAACTAAAAAAGGATTTGTGCAAAATACAATTCAGTCAGCTAAGCAACTAAAAATATTGTATGTGACCTAGAGACGTGAATGTGAACTCGTCCTTTAGCCTTTTTTGATATTATCCGACAATAAGTTGTGGACTTTTGTGGCTGAACTCTGAATTGAACTCAATACCTTATAATCGATCAGTAGATATTTCCTGACCAATCAATGCGATTTTGTTTATGAACGATTTAATGGGATTCTTATATTTGGTGTATTCTGGTGTTGTGATGCATAAGAAACACGATGACCATAAACTGATTTTGGACCCTCTGATGCTCATTTATCTCATGTGTCCCTGATGCATCAATGGAAGGTACTTTAGGAGGACAGTGAGGAGCTTGTGACAAAGACATTTTGCTCTTGAGCACCATCCTCATCATGTCAAAAGCCAACTCAAGCTTCCCTAAAATGCAAACATGGAGATCCTTTACGGTGGCCCTAGCTTTTGTTGTCCGTCCTCTACAAGACTCTATTATTGCCATTTTATTCATTGGGCTATTTTGTGTTCCTGTGACTAGCTACCTACCATTTCAGTATTATTAGCTTAACATTATGGGTAGTTCTATCACGAGTATTTTGGTATGGTTAACTGGTTTCTCCAATTTGTGGACATTGTTTGTCTAGTTTGCTTTCATGATAACCAAGTAGTGAAAAATCGTACCGCTGGTCTAAAATATCTAAGGTTTGGCATGAGAACCTGGTATTTTGCAAACCTCCTAAACAAAGTATCTCTACTTATAAGATTGATTTAACTTATTGTTTCACTAATAAACCATGTGGCAATAGAAAACCGAGACCAAAAAGGCCAAACAGTAAATATAAAATCAAAGTCGTTATGCATCAGTTGGACATGTATACACAAATAAATAGCTCCTACCATAATGTATGTTTAGCAAGCCTTACCAAAGAGGCACATGGGAGATATTCAAGGAATTTTTCCACACTAATGCATTTTCACACGACCAAGTGATATGTTGTAAGTAAGGGAAATGGGGAAACAAATATATAAATGATAAAATCAGCAAAGTAAAAAAAGCTAGTTCCACATTTCCCTGCTCCATCCCACTCCAATCCTGAACGCTAGCCTATTGGAGTACCACTTGTCACTTTGCCTCTATCACAAAACCGAGCCTACTAGAACCCACCACTCATCGCTTTGTCACAATCTCGAATCCTAGCCTGCTAGACACTACCATTTGTTGCTCTGACATAATCTCAAACCCTACCCTAGCAGACCCCATGATCAATTGTCCTCCGCCTGCAATCCCTGATTCAATCCATGAGGATCTGCAGGAGTCCTTCAAGGATATTCATACTATTAAACACTTGAAGCACCACACAGAATTACCATCGCGACATCTCACACAATCAAACCCTATGCATGCTGACCATGATGCCATGAACAAATATAGAGGTATGGTTATTATCGAGAGCATCAACTCAACCCCATTGCATAGACATAGTGTGTGGCTTGAGCATGTCGGCATGGGATTTGTGATCTATGATTGATGCCACCAATACAAAGGTTAGCATATGTCTTCTACTTTATAACTTTGTATTTGGATTGTATCCATGCTTCCCTGCGTATGGGATTCAGCTGTTTTTAAAATCAAGGAGATCGAAGTGATGAGTGGTCATATCAGGTTTTGATCTAGCTCCACGTCCCTTAGTGGAACCCTAGTAGACCTATGTGCTCCTCTTCATTGTTATGCATAGCCCCTAGCTTTTGTGTATTTGCTATGATTAGTTTCTTGTAGTCTAGCATGGTTTACATTTTAACATTATTTGGTTAGCTTCTTGTAATTTAGCATGGCTTATACTTTTAGCATTTTTTGTGGTTAGTTCTTTGAGTTTAACATACTTTACAAATAAAGCATTTATCTGGTTAGTTCTTGCAATTTTATGAGGTTTACACTTTTAGCATTTATGTAGTTGTTGCATTTTAGTGGTTTACAATTTTAGCACTTCACTGGTTAGGTTCTTGAAGGTTAATGGCATTTACACTTTTTGCACTTAATTGGTTAGTTTCTTGCAATTGATCTAGTTTATACTTTCAACATTTATGCTTGACCACACACACATGATGAAGTTTGTAACGATGTAATTTCACGAGGGTGCCTTTGAAAACTACATCTTGCCCATTACGTGCAGAGCTGTCTTGTGCAGTTGAGGCACTATGGAGAAATTCAATTAAGAGCTAATCATGGATGCCAGATAAACAAAGATGAGGTTATTGACTATGACATCTATCTCCAAAGTGGGCATCTGCTCCAATGGGTGCAAGTGGAACAATGTGGTTTACGGTTGGGGGAGGGTTACCACTACTACACATTCTTTGGCCCATTCCGCAAGAAAGAGAGCTAAGTCAGGCGAGAAACAAATCCAATGATGAAAATCTAGGTTTTGTGGTGGTGACCTAATGAGGCTGCCTTGACTGTTTGTGTTTGATAGTTTGCACCATTATATTGGATGCTTTCTTTTCTTTTATCACATTGATCATGTGAATTCTATGTTGTATCATCTATTTGTTTTATCATATTATGCAGGGAATCGAGACTTTTTGTTTTGGCAAGAGTTCCAATTTGGGAGAACCTCCATGTTTGTCATTTGAAAGCTATTGAGTTATAGTTCTAACATCAGAAGTAAATTGCTGACATATTTGCCCATACAACCATCACAAGTAAATCAGACATGTCTTGCCCACACCATAAAGCAAAAAATGGGGTCATGTGATTGTACCCACAAATGTTTGTGGGGATAAGGTGAAAGGAAATACGGGTCTTGCCTTTTCCACTGGAAAGTAGAACAAGATTTAGGTTTAGGATTAGCTATTCAGAAAGAAAGCTAGGTTTATGAATGAACAGAACAAGAAGCAAGGCAAATGATGGACTGGCACTAATGAAATTTGGTGGCCATCGGCACAACAATTTTTTTGATTGTCCATGAAATCCTCATTTTGCCTGTCGCCTACAGAGCCGGTCTATGTAACTATGATGTCATGGAGAAATTTGATGAAGAGTTGATCGTGGATGAAAAGCTCAAGAAATATGAGGTTGTCTAATAGATGGAACAAGATGTATGGATGACAAGATATGTTAGTCCAATAAAAAATAATAAAAAGTATGCCAAAGTGTATGTAATTGATAGCAATATAGCATGAATCATACAAAAATTGTAGATATGTTTGGTACGTATCATCTTCTACCATCTCCTCTTCCACATCCCACTCTCTTTCTCACCATCATTCCACCACCATGAACCCCTCCCCACCAGCCTTCAATGGACAACACTGCTACTCGGGTGACCGCATGGCGCCCACTTAAAGTTTGTGAAGTATATGGAGGTGTACTCTCGGTTCAACACCATGGACGAGATGATCAAGGAAGGAGAAGTTGTGCTCTCACATGCAATGAATACTGAGATAGAGATGATGAAGCCTGACCCTGCCAAAGGTGCTATGCAAGTGGACATACTGTTGTGGCCATGGATGAGGATAAGTCGGCAGATCAAGGTCAGAGAGCTAGATGGTCCAAGTACAGGTCTACCATTGTGGTGGCACCGACCACCATTGTTCGGGAGGACGATAATGAGGAGGAGATGGTGGACATTGGCAATACCAAAGCAGTCGAGATGGTGGCCAGATATCCTGAGCCTGGCTCCTCTACAATGTCGCTATAGGTCGAAGAGTACCAGCATCAAGGTTACCACCGCTTAAAGCACCTCTAGGCCCGCCACGTCTAGTTAACATAAAGGGTTTCTCATCTATTATAACCCCCTTTTAGTCAAAATCCTTCCCAATACCCTTGTACAGACTAATCGAGCAAGCCTTAAATGAACTCTCCTAGTTTAATCAATGCCATAACAGACCACTTTCCATTTAATCGACGGTGAAGTTTAATCGATGGGTAAACGACGCCTTAATTGATCCATGCGAAGATGTGGAGAGAGGGCATACCTCCATTGACGAAGGCATATGGGAGAGAGAGGATCGGTGATGAAGCCGGTACGTGCCGCTGGTGCTTGCCATCCAGATCTTGCCTCCTATGATGGTCACTGCCGCTGGTGAGAATGAAGAGAGGGGAGACCGAGCATTGAGAAATTTGTGAGTGGATTTATGGTGCCACATCAGGAAATAATGTGGTGTCTCTTGCGGGTCCCTCATGGGCAGCCGCCTGCAACCATGTGTGGTCACTCACATCGCTCGGGCCTAGATCATTGGAAGCAGTTGATTGGGCTGTTCCTCTAGACGGTGCTCTAATTTTCATGCTATGTAGGCCAAATAGTAAAAGCAGGCATCCAAATGGGTTAATTTGGCTGCCCAAAGCCTGTATGATGCTAACAAATCCTACCAAACACACGATAAGGGGTGGACTGTAGCAATGTTGTGGTGAGGCATCAGCTCCTTCAATTGTCCATGTACATCGCCGTCCCACTCTTGTCATTCCTCTTATCATGCCTCTCTGTCCTACCGGTCGTCCTTAACTATATCGAAAGTGCCTCTATAAGATCTAGCGGTCCCACCTCACCACATCTCATCTTCAATTGGCGTATGGCTCTCCTAGTTGACCACGAGCCGTGATAGTGTTCACTTGTCGCAGGTTGGTCGTCGGTATACCCGTGGTGTGGGATTTTTGGTAGTTCAACCCCCTCCTTCTTTGGCTCGGACAGATTGATGATTTGATCCAAACTTATTTCCCACCCCATCAGTTGTGTTTAGCTTTGTTGCCGATCTTGGACAACTTCATCTTTTATTCGTTCTCATACCTTTCTCCCCATGGGTTTGTACATGTCCACACCTCGGTCCTCCTTCTACGACATGGATGGCTGTCGTTTTGACAACATCAGGCTACTAGATTCGTAGCTTGGTGACATGGTTTCTATGATCACACAAGTGGTGGCATCGATCTCAAGGCTAATGGTGGTTTTGTCCATCTATTACATGTGCTTCAGTCACTGTCATTGTCGTCGCTATGGTAGTCACATTGTTTGGGTTATAGTGGATTGGTGTCCACGCCTTAGCAGTGGACAGTTCTTGCTTTCTTGCATTGTGTTGTAATTTTACTTGTATGTTGGTTTCAGTCATCTCTTGGTTGCATATCATCAACTCTTGGGTTGCCTATCCTAAGGCCGATTAGGTTCTTATGTTTGTTTCAAGTGACGTGCCTCTCTGGAATGTTGTATGATTTGTTCCTTCTTTGGATTTGTATTATCTTCTTTCTTAGTGAAATCACATGCAACTCGCTTGCATGGTTCGAAAAAAATCTCCAACTAGCTTAGAAAGTATATCTTACATTCTAGGTGTTTTGTGTGCACCATTGTCAATGTTTGGTATAATAGCTTAGAAAATTAAACATGAAGAAATTATGAGGCATCGAGAAAAATGCCACAGGAGAAAATACATATATCTGTAAGAACTCTTGGTATTCTCTCATGGATGTGATGGTTCATTTTGCTCCACTACACAAAATAGCAAAACCCCACTTCTCCATCTCTCTACCTCTCTGGTGCTATATAGGTGGTACATTCTTAGCTATCGCTTGTCATAAAGTTCCACCTTAATGAATACACATGCAGCTCTCATGCATGCCACTTATCAGTGGCTTGATTTGAGCAATGCTCATTGTGGCATACATCACAATGCCTATTTGCTATGACACAGTCAATTCAGCCGAGCGAGCTTGACCTCCATACATAGCCCATCATGTCCCACTAAGTTTGTTGTTTCCAACCTCACATGTGTGTATGAATAAGAATCCCAATTGTGATAAATATCTTGCCTATTTTTTGTGTTCATTAAATAAAATACAAACAAATCTAGACATAGATTCATGAATAACGTGTGTACTTGCCATTTGGCAAGAAAATTATGGTTGTTTGTGTTCCTCCACATAAATGAAATGGAAGTCTCGCAACTATCAGTGCATACCTTTTATTTGGCAGGACACTCCATTCGCCATACGTTGTCTTGAAAGTGTAGAGTTGTATATGTTTCCATAATACCTTGGAATTTTATCTTACCTTTTAGTTATTTCTAACAACGCCTTTTAGTATTATGATAAGAGGCATCTGAGCTTGATTCATCTTGGTGATTTTCTGGCGTAGTTTACTTTTCATTTGAGTGAAATGCGCCCTTATTCCATTAACTCAAATTGATTCCACACTAGATACTAACAACATGGAGAGTGTAAATTACGCCAGAAAATCACCAAGATGAATCAAGTGTGATGACTATCTTGCCTTTGTTTTTGCAAAATATGTAAATTAAGTAGATCTACACATAGATGGTTGAATGGTGTGCGTACGTTCCATTCAGTAAGAAAATCATGGTTGTTTGTGTTGTACACATAAATGGAATGGAAGACTAGCAACTATAAGTGCATACCTTTTTATTTGGTACGTAGAACACTCAAATTTCCATATTTTTTGGAAAGTTGTAAGATCCATATGTTTCCATAACACATTGGAAACTTTAACTTGCCTTTTCGTTATTTGTAGAGACATATTTTAGTATTATAACATTGGCATATGAGCTTGATTCATCTTGATGAATTTATGACTATTTCCTTGTCATTTTGATGGTGTCCTCCATTCTAGTGCATTCGATGTCATCATGTGATGATGTGAATTTTGCAGTCTCTTAAATGGATTTCCCTTTTACTAACAGGTGAAATAAAAGACTTGCCGTTGATTAAAAGAAGTGAATACATACCCTAAGGAACAAATTATTACAGTGCCCTAGATAACACAAGCCACTCAACCACACAGGGAGAGGGCACATGGAGGGCCACATGTTTAGCAAACATTGGGTGTGTCGACCGATCCTGCTCCACCTCAAATCCTCGCCACCAAAAATCACCATCGAGTTGGACACATAGCCGAACGCGGGTGATGAAGATGATGGCTGGCAACCTAAAGGAGGATGAAGACGACTTCACCTAGCAAATTCTGGACACAGAGGATAAATATCTAATCAACACCGAGGATCATTTAGAACAACATGCACCAGAGAGGAATATGCCCCTTAAGCAGGTTGTGGCCTCCTAAAAGAAGCTAAAGTGAGACGAAAGACCCGCTTTCCAAGGATATGCATCCGAAGACAACAAATTTGGCCTCCAAGATAGGAGGTTGAGATGGATGGTTGCCACTACATGCACAAGAATTTGACAGAGACTCCCCTCCAGCCAGAGTAGTAGATGTGGTATTGCTCAATCTCCAACTCAAGTAAAGAGAATCGCTGCCTATCCATGGAAGAAGAAAGAGCATGCACCGGTTCCAAAGGAGGTTGGTTCAGTTTGTTGGAGACCAATAGTGAAGTATGAGATCTCCAAAAAAAGGATTTTTTTGTGTCTTCGGAGGAATGATGGATTGATGGGTATAAATTTACTGGAGATTAAGGGCTAGGGGTGGGGCAACGATCCAGAGAGATCCTTGATGCAACCTTTGGTCGATGGCTTGGCACCATCATGGGGCCAAAAATTGAAATGGGAGAAAATGACTGGGGAATTCACTAGAAGAGAAGGGATATTATTTAGAAGTGCACTTATAGGATGAGTCAAGCAGAGGCCATTAATGAGGAAGGTGGCGATGGAGACCATACAAAAGATGACCTTGATAGGAGCTCAGGTTCGACATATTATGCTTACTTTGGCTTGCCACTTGTCCTAGATTTTCTTTAGCATGTGCTTTGAGTGTCTAGAGAACTATATATCTTTCTAGCTCAATTCTAATACTAGTCATGTACCTATTGTTATGTATTTGACACTTTAGAGTGCCGCACTATTCCCAATGATCTCACCTTCTGTATGAAAACAAAGATAAAATTGATGTTGTTTTTGCTAATACATGGTACTCGCTTGCTTTTGGATCTTGGACGCCACCCTTTTCTGGCTACTGAGAACTGATACTTGTGTGTTTGTTTCGTTGGTATGCTAAAATCTACCAGTAAGCGTAATTTTTTTCTACTTGCTCGACTAGAGTGTTATCGGTACATGACATACCTTGGAAACTATTACCTATTTCTTTCTATCAAGATTTTATTTCCAACTGTCCCCAACCAGCCTCCCTCAACACTCACAAGAGACCGATAGGCCGCAACTCCCACTTCCCAAATCTGATATGAACCCTGATTATTCCAACCACCGATCACTGTCGCCCGAGCATGATGTTTGATTTTGACAGCAAAGAGGACATAAGCAAGATATTCTCCATGTCATGCGGGTCCCTTCGCACCCGCATCGTGAAGGAGCGTCCCCTCCCTCCGCCTGGTGTTCCTTGAGATGCTGGTGTACCTCACCGATGTAAGGAATGCCGCCACCGTGGAGTCCTTCTCAAGGGCGGCCACATTGTCTAGGTCACTGTTTGCATCACTGCCTAGGCTCCTACCTATGCATCCACTGCCCTGGCCTTAAGGAAGACAGTTGTGGCATGCCCAAAATCGTCTTCGTGGAGAAGGACTTCCTCGTCCTCTCCATCTTCTTCCTGTCCATCCTTAGAGGGAAGCACGAGCACTTCGTCTACAAGGCTAGCCCCGTGTCATCATTGTGCCTGCTCCTAGGTCCCTACCTGTGCATCCTCACATCCTCAGATCTCGACCTCCTGCCCTACGACGATGACGACCTTTTCGTCCTGGCTGCGCTATGCTATTCACGGTCCTTTGGGTTTTACCCTCCATTTCTCCTCCTTTAGGATGTGGGTTTAGAGCTGTAAAGTGCCACAGGTGGAGCTATTGCTCCATGTTAGAGCACGAATGACCTTGTTTCTAGCTTCTAATGTGATTCACTTTGGAGAAGTTTGGATGGGTTGATATCTGGATGGGGATTATGTTCTGCAAGGTGCTCGAAAAAATGTGTGTGGCACACTTCATCGCAATTCCTAAGGTGATGTGTGGCAACAAGGACAACGTGAAATTGTCTGTGTGGCCAGTTTGGAATGTTGCATATAGTAATGGTATGATCAAGTTTTCCAAGATAGAAAAATATGAAATACCATATGTTGATGAAAGGTCGTATGTGGACATGGATACACTCTATGAGTCAGATGCCACGACCGGTTCTCCGGACATAAATTTCCAGAAAAGATCGTCGTGCTCATCAGCCCCATGATTACTGTTAGCTGATGAGGCTCCAACTTGATACAGCAATTCCAAGAAGAATACAACATATGTAGTACAAGACCATTCTGGCTGTGAGTACAGCAAACGGTTTCTAGTGGTTGATGGCGGAAGCGGTCTGTGAAACATCAGTGTCTATGGGGCTCATTTCCCACAGGAACAGCTGACCAGGTTAACTCCTATCTTCGCGAGGCTGCTATCTCCATTGTGTGGGTTCCGGGGCTGGCATCGCGTCGCTCCTCTCCGAGCAAGAAAATCTGGCCAAGACAATAGCCAGGGACAAGCCAGTGAGTACTTTGAATGTACTCGCAAACATCATGAGCACAGGTATAATATAACAACGATGTGCTAAAAATATTTTATGCTCATGACGTCAGTCACAAAAGATAAATGAAACTCTGATGCATGCAAGCAAGTTATTTATAAAAATGCAATAACATGGTAGTATAAAAATTTATGAAACAAATAACAAGCAATGCCACAGTCGGGCGTCTGAGCGACACCACATAAAGGGCTTTAAAAGAAATGCCACAGTCGGGCGTCTGAGCGACACCACATAAAGGGCTTTAAAAGAAATGCCACAGTCGGGTATCTGAGCGACACCACATAAAGGGCTTTAAAAGAAATGCCACAGTCGGGTGTCTGAGCGACACCACATAAATGGCTTTAAAAGAAATGCCACAGTCGGGCGTCTGAGCGACACCACATAAAGGGCTTTAAAAGAAATGCCACAGTCGGGTGTCTGAGCGACACCACATAAAGGGCTTTAAAAGAAATGCCACAATCGGGTGTCTGAGCGACACCACATAAAGGGCTTTAAAAGAAATGCCAGAGTTGGGCGTCTGAGCGACACCACATAAAGGGCTTTAAAATAAACAATCATAGTGAATATCCCGGAGGTAGAACCATCCCAGAGATACTCGATAATAACAATAATATCACAGGTTAGTCAACAACAATAATAATCATAGTTATCACAAGTCACGAGTAGTAATTCCATTACTGGTTAACTGTTTCACCTCCGAAGACCGACACTAAGACCGACACCTGACCCATCCCAGACTGTAATCCTTAACCATGGACACGGCTATTCGAATAGGTTTATTCTCTGCAGAGGGTGTACTCTTTACCCACGAGTAACGGATTTCTTTAGTCCATCGGGACTAATTCCGTCTACGGCCTTTTTGTTGAAAACCACCTAACTTGCACACACCAGCTTAACTCACACGTGTCTGGAACCACCCACGACACCTGTTAAGCAAACTCTAAGTGGGGAGGCTACAACCTCACGTAGCATGGGATCAAATTTATATCGCGCGCTCTAAGGGGTGGCCTCCCCTCTCGGTCCCAACCGGAAACACCCATGCCCCCGGACCAGGTGGCCTGCCTACCAGCTACAACCGGTATCTTCCACCATGGCCTCTCTGTACGGTGTGTGCTAGAAAAAGGCTGACAACTTACTGAACCGTACTCTACTTGCTGTAGAGACGAGTGGTAGTACGAAACAAGTATGGGGGTTACTGGCACAAGACTCGATCTACGGTCGACTCAGGAGGTTTAGGTATTCCCTGCATGGTTAGTATAACGAATATATTTCAACCAACAGAGTCACTGCTCATATCACCTTACCATGCCATACCAGACATAACCGTCCCGACGGAGACCGGCGACAAACTCATGCCTACCCAAGGCAGAGGTTTTCCCGGGTTCCTGCCGGTATGCATGCAAGGCACATGAGGGTGATTATCATCACAAGTGTGTTCATTTCCAACAGCCTGGAAATCACTAATATGCACTCATGCATATGATCATACCACATGAAATAACGAGTCCTTTGAAATGCGGTGGTGTTATAAATGTATCCACGATCACACCAAAAAAAATATTATGTCGGGATTCAGAATGCTTGCCTTCAATGTGTGGAAAGGCAGGGTGCACTCCAAAACTTGAAACATTTCTCCCCTCTTCAAAAATCCTATTTTAGCAATATAAAAGAATTAACACACAAAATAAAAACAGCACCAAAAGTTGTTCTGAAATTTTTTCAAATAAATCTTAAAATAAACTAGGTGAAATTTGAGAGAGGTAGGAAAAAGAATCAACTCATTTGGAGTTATATTTAAAAAGTTATAGCCAGTCAAAGATTTGGTCAAATCTGTTTTTAAAATAAAACAGAAAAGAAAACGTTTCAGATAGAAATACGCTTTTGGAGCGGGGAAAACGTACTGGGTGGATTACGTCTTCACTTAAACACGCGTGGCGGCGGAGTGGGCCACTGACAGTGGGTCCACGGGGCCCACTAGTCAGGTTTGACTAGTCTCTCTCCCTCTCCTTCCTCTGTCCCGAGCGGAGGCGGAGCTCTGACGATCGTCGCCGGCGACTGGCGGCTCCTCGCGGGGCCCTAAGGGCGGGGATGGATGCGCCACTCCAGTGCGGTCATCCCGGTGGTTGCCAGGCCGGTGGGGACGGAGGGAGCTGCCGGCGGCGAGCTTTGCGGCGGAGGAGGCCTCGGTGGCGAAGTGGTTTTGTGGCGGCGATGGCTCCCGATCAAAATCAAGCAGGGGGTTGAGTTCCTGGAAGGAAAGAGGGGTTCTTGGTGAAGAGAACGGAGAGGGGGAAGTACTGGAGGTGCCGGATTGGCCGGGGCGGTGGCGGCGGCAGGAGTTGCCGGAGATGAGGAAGGAAGCTCTCCTGGGTCGACTGGCGAGCTGGGGAAGCGTCATTGGGGTGGCCTAAGGTTGCCCGTGTGCGGGAACGGCCCGGGGCGTCCATTTATAAGCGAGGCAAGGCGGTTCCGCGGCGGCCGTGGATAAGCTTCCGGCGAACCGACGTTCTGTAGCAGCAGGGCATCGTGGCGGCGACGAGCGCTAGCGGACATGGATGCGGATGAGCTCGCACTGCTTCAGGGGCCAGGTGGCGAGCGGGAGGGGTTTGGGCGGCGCTGCCCGTGGCTGGAGCCACTGCGTACGCCGAAGTGCCGCCAAGAACGCCCTGGCGGCGGCACTGTAGCGTGCCAGGGTGGTTTGGCGTGATGCTGCAAGGCGGGGAGTTCGTGGCGAGGTGCTGCCGTGTGGGCCAAAGCCAGGGGGGCCAGCGTGTCGGCTCGGGCGCGGCATCGTGCAATATGCGCGCTCTGGGCCCGTCCAGTGCATGCACTGAGTGTGCTCGACGAAATGCCCGAGCATGCTAGGAGTCGCGGTTGAGGCTGGGGGTTAACAGGTCTAGATTTGGGCTTGCAAGGAGATCAGTGGACAAGCTGGTTTGGTCAGGGGATTAGGTTCACAGTGCAATGCCAAAACTCATGTCAAAACAGATCATGCCCATAAGGTGTTTGACAAAATGCTAAGCGCACTTAGGCAGGTCTTGGAGTGGCCAAAAACTCCAGATGGTGGTCTCTTTAGATGTACACGAGGGTGGTGAGGTTAGTTGGCCAAAAGCAGAAACTTGCTAGTGTAAGTTTTACAAAACTTCAATTCTGGATAGGAAATAAATAGCATTATTTCATGAACCAAAAATGATCCAAAAGGTGCATGCTCCTGGACTTAAGGGTTTAACATGGGGGACTACAAGTAGGAGAAATAATCAAGGGTTAAAGAGCAAGTAAAAACATGGTTGCTGTACAAACCATCAAGTTGGTCCAGACTGAAGATGAGGTTGATTCACTCAAATTTTTCAAAGAACAGCACTAGGTTTTTGCACAAAGTGGAATCTTAGGCCATTACCATCATCCCATAATTTTGGTGGAGGCTAGAAAGAATTCTTTAAAGGAGTTGTAGTGCAAAATTGCCTACTGGACCAGAGAACAAAATTTGCTGTAGAGCTCAAAATATTTCATGAATGAAATATATTTTTGCATAAAAGTGATTTAAAAACATCACATGACATCTCCAAATTTTGGTTGGAATTTTAAGTGAATTTATCAAATGGTTGTAGTTCAAATATGGCCATTTAACCTTGAAAAACCATTTTCAAGAAAATAAAGATCAAGCAACTTAATTATTTAATTAGTTACACTGATAAAAGGAAAGTTTTTCTTGAGAGGTTAAACAAGTCGAATAACATATTTGAAAAGTTTTCTCTTTGGGAAAAACTCATCATAACAGGGAAGGAAATGATTAAAAATCAAAATGGAGCTCAGAAATCCAAAGTTTTAATTCCTGGCAAAAATTTTAATTCATTAAAACAAGGCCAAATTTTTGGGGTGTCACATCAGACTACTTGACAAACCCCAAAGAAATTTGGTGGATGGCCATGACATGGTACAAAATGACTTCTTGGGACCATTGGAGCAAGGGATTCATGGCTTATGACAAGGAAATCTATGTTGACTACCCAAGTCATTCTATGTTGTTGCCTGACCTGGCCGTGAGTGATTCCTATGCAAGAGAGTTGACACTAAAGGACCTGCAAGCATCTCACCCTATCCTGAGATGGACTTGTGATTGTGGTGATGTTGTTTACTTGTTGTGTAAATTCAAAATTTAAAACATAAAGACATGGCCAATAACTATTGACCTGAAAAAGAATATGTTGGTTCATATGGCACCATTTTATTTCAAAGGATATACCTCAGCCCACCCTTGTGCATTGTCCAAGTATTCGAACATAGCTCCAGATAATTATGCTATTGCTTGATTATTGATCATTTGATTTATTCTTGGAGGCAAAGTACTTTGTTAATGTTTTCCTTTTGAAGTAAGTGTTACAATTATGAGTACGTTTCAGTATGGAGATTAGAGACATGTTTTAGTGGTTTATGTCAGTTATCCACTACATTGGGTAGGGTACAAATATTACTCATGTCCAAATGAACAAATATAAATTTGGTTACAACTTCACGTAGCTTGGTGGATGTAACTATATTAATAAAGACACATGCACCCTTAGTTTGCTGATGCACCACTACTAGGGAAAATCCTAGTAGTAGCGCGAGTTTTGAGGCTATCAGCAGCGCGGGCTGCCGCGCTACTACTACGACGCTACAACTAACTGTTAGTAGTAGCGCGTCCGCACCCTACTACTGTTGACTATATTAGCAACGCTTTTCTGGAACACGCTACTATTAATTAGCTATAGCGGTTTCCTAGCCCCTCGCTACTGCTATATGTTTCATCATTTCCCCCCTGCTTCCTACCCCGTTTCAGTTATAATAAACTGCAATTTCCAGATAGTAGGTACTACTAGATATCAATTTCATAAAGCATTATAGGTACTAGGTAGTACTCCCTTCGTTCCAAATTACTCGTCGTGGTTTTAGTTCAAACCACGAGAGTAATTTGGAACGGAGGGAGTACTAGATAACAATTTCATATATAGTCAACATGCATCCTCAAGCAGTACTAGGTGATATCGACGATGATCATCATATGTAGTTCTAAATGATATCGACGACGATCATCATATGTAGTTCTAGATGATATCGACGACGATCACCATATGTAGTTCTAGATGATATAGCCACACACACATATGTAGTTCTAGATGATATCGACGATGATCATCATCCTCAAGCCTTTGCAGTGGGTGTTCCTGATAGTAATTAGGATGGCCTGTCCAACACGAAGATTCTTGCCAACGAGGAATCTCTTCCACCAACCGAGTTTTAGTGTATGCGACCGTCCGTGTCCATGCGGTAAGTACATGTTGTGACGGAGCCCCTTGCGGTAAGGCGTAGTCCAACTGAGCCTTCTTCATCAGGATCGATACCATAACTCACAGATATGCTCTTTGCCAATTTCTGAATAAGAAAAACATATCAATTAATATATAGCCTTGCACATACTCTTGCAAATAAGTATATATGGATTATCCACACCATTAATAGTTCCTTAGATTCTACACTAATAAGCATGTGATTGGATTCTACACTAAAGCATATCATCGACTAGATTCCACACAACATATCATTGGACTCTACACTAAGCATATCATCGGATAATTTGCATTTGTAAGTATAACATACCATATCATGTCGATCGACCATGGTACTTGTCAGGCGGGTCACGAATGGCACCTCGACAAAGTCAGCATGTGGCGGAGTTATGTCCCATAGGTTGCACACCTCCTCCTCGCTCAACCTCATTCTTTGAGCTACGATGGCTTCATGAAGTGGGTCCTCATCATCTCCATCGAGTGGGTCCTCGTTATCTTCATCATCTTCGTCATCTTCATCATCTTCCACCAGGTTGATATAAATGACAGCCAACTTGGGTCTTTCTGCTCTGAAGGAGAAGCTGATCAACTCACCACCAGTAAGACGCATGCGGGTGAGGAAACGACCCATCCATCTCCTCCAACCTGCGACATATTGCGTCCTTTCTCGACCTCCATAGTGTACGCCCCTAGGAGCCTCAAATGTCACAGTGTCTCCTGTTAGCTTGTTGAATTTCAACCTCACATTGCATGGGACGATATGTGTAAAAAAAGCAAAATGACACAATGCAGTAATGCCAACACTAAAAATAAAATAGTTGTTACATTTCATATAATTCACTACAAGAAATATGTCAACTAGTGACCTTCTGTTAGTGACCCTGGAAGAATTGGTCATAGATCTATGACCATTTCAGACCAATTGGTCAAAAGCTGTTCGGGGGGCTCCAAACCCTAAACTATAACGACCATTTTGGTCAGAAAGGTTGTAATTTCCTTACACGAAATGGTCATGAAGCAGACAGCAGTGGTCAACTGCCTTATTTCTAGCTGATCACGACCAATATAGATGGTCATAACCTTGTAAATTGTGGTGGGTTGCTATGACTAGGCGCCACCTCATCAGTTTTGCCTATGTGTCATGTCCATGTGTCAATTTTTGCCCTAGGTTGTGAAGCAACCTATATTTCTGTCATTCCCAAAATTCGCAAAAAAATCTCATAAATTCTTTGGGTCATATCTTCGTCAAATATGTAAAAAACCTTCCTTGCCTAGTTCAAAAATAATTCAACAATATTCATTTTCCTATTCTGTTCAGAACAACACTTTGTGAAGGAAGTGCTATTTATATATTCTTGATTGCCCTCAAAATGTTTGGGCACTCTTTCCTATCCAAATCATTGCCTCATGAAAAAATTCAGTTCCATTTGCCCAGTAAATCTTCCTTGGCAAATTTCCAAAGTTTTTGTCCACCTAGAACCTTTGTGAAAGAAGTACTAGCTATGCATATCCTAATGAGTTGAACTTTTGCCACATATTCGATATGCCTATGTAACTTACGTACACCAAATTTGAGCTCATTTCATTTAGCCAATTTATCTCACTAATTTTCCAAAGTTTCTGTCTAGAGAAGAGCATTGTGAAGGAAGTACCACTTTGGCATGTCCAAATGGTATCCATTTTCTACAGTGCTTTCCTATGCCCAAATAACCATCCTCCACCAAATTTCAGCTCAATCCATTCATTATTTTGGGCCCATCTTAAACATTCGTATTTATGTCTAGTGTGGTACTTTGTAAAGCAAGTACCACCTAGGCTCCTCCTTTTGAGCTGAAAATTTGTGAAGACAGTCTTCTTAGTAACTGATCATCCTCAGCCAAAACTCACGCACATTAGCCATATGCATTTCCCATACTGCTAATCAAACACTTGGCTGCTAATTCATGTTTGAGCATAGATCGGTCTCCTCGTGAGAATCTTATGTTTTAATTTTCTTTCTAGCACCTACCTGGGGAGTGCCCAACCCACTCGACATTCCTAGGCCACCCAGAACGCATGGCAACGCCACGGTCACGCGGTGACCATGCGGCGGGCATGCGAGTTTACGCGCTCTAGAGTTGGGGACCTCGGCCACCGTCCAAACCTCGACGTATTGCCACCAAACCATGTATTTATGATTAAATAGGTACTTATGTAACTAGAAATGATTTTTGGAAAAAATAAATAGCAAACTATAAGGCAGCTGCAGTTCAAATTTGACCCGCTTCCAACTGAATTGGCGGAAATTTGCCTTTTTCACAAGAGGTGGATCAAAACTTTTGACACCCAACCATTTTGTTACTTGTGCATTAGATATGTCCTAGTATTGTAGAAAATTGATTTGGTCCAATTTTGCAACAAATATATGGTAGGTCCTTCACAAAAAGCACTCATTTGGGGCACTCAAAAAATGGAAAAAGAAATTTCCATCCAAAGAAAATGATAACTTCCTTAGGCAACATTGTTTGTCATTCCAAGATGCACCCTTGTGCACAATATGAGATCATTTGAATGAACTATGCCATGAATGTGGCCATAAGATTGATCATTTGGCTTGAAAGCCATGAATCGTCAGAGATGATAGCTCGTTTCTGAGAACACTACTTAAAAGAATTGCCGTATTACAAGTTTATTATTTTTCCTACTAACTTGGTCACATATAATGACACTATGCGAAGGTTTTCCAATTTTTTGATTTTTTTGAATTCTTTATGCCCGTTTCAAAATGCGGTCAAAACGGCGGGCATGACCGTTCCTAGATAGTGGTTGAATCTTGGAATTTTTTTGGTGTTTCTCTGATTAAATAGATACTTAAGTACCTAGAAATGATTTTTGTAAAAAATAAAGAGGAAACTATGAGGCAGCTGCAGTTCAAATTTCTGATTTGACCCGCTTCCTACTAAATCGGTGGAAATTTGTCTTTTTCACGAGAGGTGGATCAAAGCTTTTGACACCCAACCATTTGGTTATTTGTACATTAAATATGTCCTAGTATTTTAGAAAATTTATTTGGTACAATTTTGTAACAGATATTTGGTAGGTCCTTCACAAAAAAGCTCATTTGGGGCACTCGAAAACTGGAAAATGAAATTTTCGTGCAAAGAAAATGATAACTTCCTTAGGCAACATTGTTTGTCATTCCAATATGCACCCTTGTGCACAATATAAGATCATTTGAACAAACTATGCCATGAATGTGGCCATAAGATTGAGCATTTGGGTTGAAAGCCATGAATCTTCACAGATGATAGCTCATTTATGGGAACACTTTTTTTAAAACTGTCATATTACAAGTTTATATTTTTCCTGGTAACTTAGTCACATATAATGACGGAATGCGAAGGTTTTCCAATTTTTTTTGTTTTTTTTGAATTTTTATGCCCGTTTCAAAATGCGGTCAAATGACGGGAATGACCATTCCTAGCTAGTGGTTGAATCTTGGAAATTTTTTGGTGTTTCTCTGATTAAATAGATACTTACGTACCTAGAAATGATTTTGGAAAAAATAAAGAGCAAGCTATGAGGCAGCTGCAATTCAAATTTGACCCGCTTCCAGCTGAATCGGCGGAAATTTGTCTTTTTCACAAGAGGTGGATCAAAAGTTTTGACACCCAACCATTTGGTTATTTGTACATTAAATATGGTCTAGTATTTCAGGAAAATGATTTGATACAATTTTGCAACAAATATTTGGTATGTCATTCACAAAAAAACTCATTTTGGGCACTCGAAAAATGGAAAATGAAATTTTCGTGCAAAGAAAATGAAAAGTTCCTTACTACTAGTTTGTTATTTTTTTCTTCTAAAAACTAGGTCACATTTGATGACATGATGAGAAGGTTTTTCATTTGTTTCACTTTTTTTTCCAATTTCTCAGGTCAAGTAAATAGCTGAGATGATCTAACATCTTATTTTTAAATTTATCACGACCAATTTAATTGGTCATAATATTGTATTGCGTTCTGATTGGTCCGTGGACAAGACACATAGATCATGCACGAAACACCGTTGGATCCTCCGACAGCCGTCACCCCTCGCCTCCCCCACCAACCCCACCTGAGGCGAAACCCTAGATCTGGCATCTTCCATCCACCCCTGCCTCCTTTCTTTCTTTCTTTCTCTCCCTCCCCTTAGATCCTCTCCCCTCCCCCCCGATGCAGATCCCCCTGGTCCCCCTTGTCGCCGCCACCCACCCCTATGAACCTCGCCGCCACCCACCTCCACCGCTGCCATCACTCTCCCCTCGTCTTCCTCGTCCTCGACCAACCTCGCCGCCCGTGGGGCTCTCGCATCGCCGCCACTCCACACCCGCGCATGACAGAGGAGAAGCCCGAGGTCCTCCTCTGATGCTCCTATGCCTCACTCGCCCGCGGGGCTCGGTGCTCCACCTCAACTGACCGGCATAGATAGAAGAGAAGTCCTCGTCGATCACAGGTCCTCGACTCCGCCGTCGTGGCGCCGAACCCTCGTCGTCCAGATCTAGCCACCGTCGCAGCCATGCCGTTCACCCCGGACCCTCGCCCTCGTAAGCGATGCACGCACCCTTCTCCTCCGATTCACGATACATTCGTGGTCTCACATATCAGATCTGACTGACTGACCTCCAATTCACGTTGTAGGTGGCCACGGTCTCTGCCGTCAACGTCGCGGTGTCGTCTAGGGCTCTGTCAAGCTCGGGCAGGCGAGGCGGCCTCGATCTGGTGGACACGGCCTCTCTCCCCTCTCCAGACCAGACCCACGGGGTCCTGGGCTGGCGCGGTTCCCACGACCAGCGGCCGGTCGGTTCTCCCGTTGGCGTCATCTTCTCTTCTCCGGCGTGGTCACCTCAGTGCCTCGCGTTGCCTCCTCCGATGTGATGGAGAGAGATGTCTTGCCAGAGTCAGCAGGGCCACCAATAGTTGCGACTTGGGCCGTCGCACACTCATAGATGGTCTCGACGGCAAGGTCTTCATCGGTTGCGTCCAATTCCATCAACTCTGGTACAACATCGAGTGCAAGGTCTCTGATTCAGCTCTCTTCTTTTATCATTTCTGCAGCAACACCAGTCCATTGCTTCAAAACTATGCAATTGTCTCTTGCTCACGTAAACACAACAAATTAGTGTATAGAAAATTTCGATTGGATTTCCCTGGCTTTATGTGATCTGTATGTAGAATATCCCCTCCTGCTGTATCTCAACTGTATTACTTGTTGTGCAACCCAAATGAGTATAATCTCTGATGAATGTATCAACCAATTAGTTGCTGCATTGTGACAAATATATATAATTGATATAGGCAAATGTTCATTTGTTGCATCTCTACTACTTGTTCAGTACTAATCTGCGGCTTATCCTAACCGTCGCAGGCTATTTGAAGTTCGGGATAAACACAAAAAGTGACACAACTCTGTACCGGGAATGGGCCCCTTGCTTATTTTCTCTTCGATTTGGACGCTACAGGTGTCGTCCCTCCATGGACGAGGAAGGCATCAATCTGGAACCCAATGAAAACGTCGTCCACCCTGCACAAGGGTCTCTCCCACCCAATAAGCCTTTTTTTTCTTCCAAGTTACCGATGCTCTGTTTCTTCCAAATTTCTGTTATGTATGTTGAGTTCGCAACCCAATGACAAAATTAGTATTAGAATGCTGCATATTTATTAGGATGTGGCTGAAACGTTGGATGGCCTTCCTGGACATGTTTTGTTGCTATCAATATTTGTCCCATGTTTTGTTTACTTGCTGGACATGTTATGGTTCAAGTGTTGATGTTGTTTAGTAAATGTTTTGGTAGCTATATACCTACTGCTAATTGAATTGGTCCTTAGTTTAGTTAGTGGACTAAGTGGTTAACTTCTAAGGTTCAACTACTAAAACCCACTCGCAAATTTGTTTTCTGGCTCCTATATCAGCACTGCTAAATCCTAGTAATAATCAGTTTGAATGCATAATTTGCTTGGTATTGCTTTATAGATGCCTCTTTGTGATACTTAACTATATGAGGATGATTATGTTGAAAATAAGTTTTGACAAACCATTTATCCTATCCTGATGATAGCACACATAGCCTCATTGCATTAATCTAATTTTTATTTCTTATTCTGTGTAGCATATAGCGATAGATTTGTTTCTCTTGGTTCAGGATTTAATAACTATCTTAATTGTAGGTGCCCTTGGGACTCAATAAGATGCTGCCTTAAAGAAAGCATTTCCCTTCTTTAATTTCATAAACTCTTCAATTTATAGTTCAGTGGAAATGTCTATTTTAAAGAGTTCTATATATGCTGAGAATGTATTGGTACTTTATTGTTTGCATCGCAGTTGCTGCGACATGTATATCAAATACTGGACTAATAGATTGCAAGTTTGTCCACTGCATACTTTGAGGCTTTGTAACCTACTCATTTTAGAGAACTGTATACTTACTACTACAATTGTTACTACTGTTATTGTCATATCTACTAGTTTTGGTTCCCTCGACTTGACTAGTTTCATAGAATATGTCTGTTCACATGTTACACTCGAACACCTTTGTACTACTATTGTTGGTGTATGCAAATCATATTTGTGATGGAGTTTCTGTAACTTGACATTTTTATATGGCTTGTTTATATTGGTAATTATACATTGTGATGTTCCATAGATTTTTTATTGGTTGAACATGATGGTTCTATTTAGAAGTAGAACTGTTCATTGCGAGTTTAATGATCCAACATTGATAACACTCCATGCTTGCTGATCCAAATTTTGATTGGTTGTTCTCGCAGACCTGATGAAGCCATGATGCTTACCTCGCTGGAGCGTATCAACCCTGGACATGGTACCACATTCTCCAGGTAGATAAGTCTTCGGTCTATCCCAATTTTTTTTCTGTTACTTGGTTTTGAGATGCTTATTTTGGGACGAAGGGAGTATTATTGTGTCGATTCCCTATGTGATATAGAATCTATGATATTTTGTTTTGAGTCTGTTGTAATTGATAATGATTTGTGTAAAATTAGTGTAGAATATATGTCCTGATATCTTAAGTCATTTGTGCGTGCTCAATGAACCATCTGAGATTGAATCATTTTTTGTGTTCAACAACTAGAACCATTCTGTCCGTGTTGGTATTAATGCTACAACTGTGCTTTCTTGTCTCTTGTGTTGCGTGGTCCTTGTGGTTATTACTATTACATGTACATCCGCTTCATGATTCAGTCCCTAGCTGCTTTGTATGTTTGTTTTTATTCTGTTTCTAACACCTTTTGTTTATTGTTAGATGCCTTTGTTCAACCTCTACAAACAAGAGCTCCAACCTGAAAGTGAAGAAAGCAGAAGTATACTTGTAGAGCTAGTTATATGTTGTGATAGTATCGGGTGAAACATACTATGTAAAGATTGTGCTATTAGCCAAAATTAGCATGTGTATTGATAATTACCATCTGTTAACTGTTCTCAATGAAATATTGCTTCAAATTATGGAAATTGAAACCTAGGATGTACTTGACAAGTGGGACCTAATAGTATTTGGCATCTAAAAAGGATGTGTCCCAAATAATATTCACGGGAAAAAGGCTGAAAATTAAGGAAATAGAATGTAAAAGTCCTAGGCCCAAAAGAAAAATACAAGAGACCCAAATAAGAAATGGTCCGCAAAAGGCCATGGCCTAGAAAATAAAAATGCTGAAAAGAAAACGGCCAGAAAATAAAAAGCTATAATGTTGGGCCTGGCCCATATAGCTGGTCAAAATTAATAGGGAAAAATATATAAAAGGTTGAATTGTTGGGCTCGGCCCATGTAAAACATCGAATTGGACCAGGCTGAAACGACCTTTTCAATTGGTCGCAATTTTGCCACGTCAGATTGCCACGTCGGATCCGACATGGCCTGGGCAGACAGCCAGTGACCAAAACAAAAGGTCATGGGTTCAACGACCTTTTCTTTTGTCGTAAACATCTACGACCTTATCCCGAAGAAGGTCGTTAATTTCAGTTTACGACCGTCAACTTTTGACCATCTGTTGTTGGTCACAAAAAGGTCGCAAATGAAAAACAATGACCTTTCAGTGACCAATAGTGATGGTCACAAGCTGAAATATTTCTTGTAGTGATTTCTTACCGCCGCATGATGAAAACCTGGCTGGAAGTAGATGCCGAATAGGTTGCCAGTTGCAAGGCTGCTGGCGCACCTTGACTTGCATAGTTGACATGGTGGTGGAGGTGGTGGTGGTGGCGCCATTTTCCTAAAGCAATATGAGAAAAGGATTAACGATCCACTTCATACGAAAGAAAAATAGTAGCATGTGATACTTTTGGTTCTTCTTTAGTTATATTTTCATAGCTTAGTAACACCTTCTAGAATAGAACCAACAGCTAGCAAGAAAATGCCAAATCTTCCGTGAGAAGCAATTTGATTCTTCTTCCGCGAGAAGCAATTTGATTCTTCTTCCACGAGATACAATTTGATTCGTCTTCCGCGAGAACAATATCAACTAGCATACTAAATCAACTAAATCAAAATGTTCTATAAATCAACTAGCCTATTTAATCAACTTGCCTACTAAATCAACTAAATCAAAATGTTCTATAAATCAACTAAATCAACTAGCCTACTAAATCAACTTGCCTACTAAATCAACTAAATCAAAATGTTCTAAATCAACTAGCCTACCAAATCAACTAAATCAGATGAACTAAATCAAAATGTTGCATATGAACTAGCCTACTAAATCAAAATGTAGGAGGGAGGACGGGTTGTGGATGGAGGAGGGAGGAGGGAGGAGGGAGAAGGAGGGATGACTGGAGTAGGGAGGAGAGAGTAGGATGGAGGAGGAAGGGCGGAGCGAGGAGGGGCCGGCCGGCGACGAGTCCAGGAAGGACGAAGGAGGAGGGCGGTACCGAGTCCATCAAGGAGGAGGAGGTGACGGCGGCGCAGAGGGAGGAGGGGTAGGCGAGGGCGGCCGGCGGGGGAGGATCGGCATGGGGGGGGGGAGGTTGAGGGGGAGATCGAGTTAGTGTGAGTGGATCAGATAGAGGAGAGCGTGGGTGGTGGGAGATAGCTAGTTTTAGCAGTAGCGCGCTATAGGGAAAGGCGCTACTGCTAAACGATCTAGCAATAGTGCACTTCCAGTTAACGCGTTGCTGCTAGAACTAGCTTCGCAGCGGGGTCGTGGGAATTATAGTAGTAGCGCAGCTTACAGGAGGTGCACTACTGCTTCTTTTATTTCAGCAGCGAGTTGTGCTGGAGCGCGCTACTACTATACATTGCAGCAGCGCCTTATTTTGAAATACGCTGCTGGTAAGATCCTATGTATAGGCTTTTCCCTAGCAGTGCACCCTTGGTTTTCTTATCTAGAGTCCACCGTGCATGTGCGATGTTTATTATGTTGATTGCATTTTGTTCACATGTGGTTGCCGAGTCTAGCATTAAATCATAATAGCTGTCATTCGGTATGGGCAAGAATCAAATGGAAAAGCATTTATTGTTGTCAAAATTTACCTGCATGTGTGGTTCCCAACCTCTGAAATATTTGGGTTTTCTAATTGATAAAAAGACATGGACCATAGGATGTTCACTGTCAGGTTATAGAGGATAGTACTGAAGCCAAACAAACTAAAAAAGGATTATGCAAAATACAATTCAGTCATCTAAGCAACTGAAAATATTGTATGTGACCTAGAGACGTGACAATGAACTCTACAGGGATAAAGAAACTTCTAACCACATCATGTTTTGCTGTGCTTTAGCCTTTTTTGGGATTACATGACAAGCAGGTGTAGACTTTTGTGTCTGAACTCTCAGTTGACCCTGATACCTTACAATCAGTAGATATTTCCCGACCACTTTGTCGTGGAATTATCATGGCAGATGTCCTAGCGAAATGACTTAGTCGTGGAGGCATCACAACTAGGAAGCTTAAAGGGGTTAATCGGGACAAAGGACACGAGGTTTATACTGGTTCGGCCCCTTACGGTGAAGGTAAAAGCCTACGATCCAGTTTTGAGTGGGATTGCTTATGTCTCGATAACTAGGGAGTGAATCGATTGACCTAGCTATCGAGTTGATGTTTCTTGCCCTGAACCACTGCCAGGTCGTCCCTTTATATACGGAGGTCGACGCCCAGCGGCTCTGTAGAGTCCCGGCCGGCTCATAAACAGTGTCCGGCTCGGTCTCTTAACTATTCTTGCCTCACAATATATGTCACGCATACATGGCGGTTTATTACTACGGGCCTTAAGTCGCTTCTGGGCCTTGGGCCCTTAACTAAACCACCATCTATATCCTGTGTCTTGGGCTTCAAGAATATTTGCAAGTATAACCCGGCCCCTCCTGGGTGGGTCATACCAATAGTTATATCTTCAACATTAGGCCCTAGATTGATTTGAACTGGTTTCATGTCAATCTTGAATATTTAAGGAAAAAATCTTCTGCCCTTATGAAATCTTTGTAACCCGCCATGACATCATCCTCTGGATTTGTGGTAACCCGCCATGATGTCACCTGTCATAAAAGCACGTTTTATCCAATGCATCCCAACGGATCTTTGTCTTGATTACCGTCCTGAAAATTGAGGCGTCCTTGTAGTTGGATAACTCATATTTTTGGCCTCCTCATTTTTCGCGCTCTTTTAATGGCCCTTCCTTATAAATAGACCCGACTAGGTCTTCCTAATGCTTCCCCTTCCGCATCTTCTTCTCCTGCCCCCGTCTGTCACTGGAGCTCCGCCACCGCCACAGCAGGGCATCTCGTCTCCGTTGACCTAGGCCGCTGGATCAACCTGAACTTGACCAAAAAATAGCGGCGCCCCTCCGTAGCAGATCCATCGCAGTAAGTTTTCCCCTTTCCGCACCATAGATCCATGCTAGGGTAAGCGAGTTCATCTGTACAGTTCCCTGTTCATCCCAGTTCTCCGCATTTTCTTGTGTCGTGGTTTCTTTGATCCAACAGCAGCGTAGATCTTGTGCGGTAGCTGTTCTGCATCCATTTTAGGTGCTAGCAGATCTTCTCTCTTTGTAAAGAACCCTCTGTAGAGTGCATGAACTTCTATGTACTGTGTTTTTAGGTCTAGAAAATTTTCTTTTTTGAATGTTTGTTTGATCCAAAATAATAGTTGTAGTTTGTGAAATCTGTTTTTTCAACACTTAGGCAAAAATCTGCACTTGTTAGATTCATCTAGCCATCACGACTCTGATCACTGGATTAGAAGCGGCAATGCTTCAATTGATAACTTGAACGATCCCTGGGAGATTTAAATAGTCTTTTCGGCTTATAGAACGTATGGCGGCTAAAATAACCAAGACATAATTATCCTTATACCATTAGGCCCCTTCTTAAGCCGCCATCTTGAATAAGCACATTAATATTTTACCCTGCCCGGCTTAACCTTGAACCGACACTTTACTTTGTCTTAGGCTTTCAATCAGAATGGCACCAAAGGCACCTACTTCCTGCAACTGGGTTAAATCCATTGTCACTGACAGCACCTTGGATGACTTTGTGAAGACGGCTATCTGCCAAAAAAGAAGTCATGCCTTATCGTGCTCCTGACCCGGAGGAGGAATTTCCTCAACCCAAGGATGGAGAGGTTGTTGTTTTCACAGATCATATGAACCGGGGTTTCACTCCTCCCGGCTTAAAATTCTTCAGAGACGTGCTGAGTTTATTTGATCTTCACCCACAAGACATCGGACCCAATTCCATGTCTAACATCTGCAACTTCTAAGTATTTTGTGAAGTATACCTTGGAGAAGAACCCAATATGCTGCTTTTCAGAGAGCTATTTTATTCGAACCGCCAGAACGAATGTGCTAGCGGCCAGAGCTTAGAGCTTGGTGGTGTCTCAATCCAGCGCCATAGGGATGTGATCTTTCCTTACACCAACCCGCCGAGCCATCACAAAGATTGGAATATGACGTGGTTTTATTGCAAGGATACCTCTCCAGCTGGTGAAAACCCTCTTCCCGGCTTTCGTGCTCTTCGTCTTGGGCCCAACCATCATCTGCCTGACAAGATTATAGCCGCTGAACATAAATCGCTTGCCCCCACCTTGGCCAAGATCAAGGCTCTTCTGGGGAATGGGTTGACAAGCATCGGCCTGGTCTGGGTTTGGCTCGCCTGTCGCGTTATTCTGTTGAGCTGCCGCCCCGGCTTAATGTGCGATTATACTGGCGCCAAGAATGATCCTTTGCGTCACAACCCTGATGACTTGCCTGAAGATGTCATTGATGATATGACCAAGTCTCCTCTGAACGAAAGCTTGGTAGATTATGGTAACGTGGGCTTAGCCCCCTTCTGCAAAGCTAACCCGGCCCCAAACGTAAACCGCCCACGCGAAATAAATACTTTAATTCTTCAATGTTTCGCCCATACTCATGCATATGCTAATCTTTGCAGGCAGGTGATAAATTCTGGAAGGTCAAATATGACCATGAAGCTGCCAAGAAAGCCAGGAAAGAGAAGAAAGCCGCCAGGAAAGAAGCTGCCAAATGGAAGGGCAAGAAGGCCACCGCCTCTGACCTGCTTCGGCTAGCAGACTCTTCTGAGTCGGTGGTAGCCCTTGATTCCCTTGGCTCATTTTTTAACCATCTTATTGACACTGATTATCATTAGGAGGACACAGGAGCAAGACGTAACAAGGTTGATGAGGTAACTATCCTTTCCTCCGACTCCGAGCCTTTGCCAAGACGGAAAATCCGCAGAGTGACCCAGAAAGTAAGGTTTTCCCATCCTTTAGCCATCACGATCCTCAATATCTTTTGAAACGGCAAATTCACGAGAGCCGGAGGTAGACCCAGACCAGCAAGGATGCGGAGCTCTCCTCTGGCTTACCAAACACCCCAAGGAAACGTCGGAATGAGGTCACTTCTATTTTAAATATCTTTTATCCCTTGGCGTGTCTCATTCGTCAACCACTTAATTCTTCTGACTCGGATTACCAGGACACTTCCCCTTCCTCCCGCGACTCACTGCAGTCCAACCTGCCGGCTTTCAAGACTGCACCAGGGTATGATAATATGCTTATCTTGTATTTACTTTAATCCCTTGCATCTGTACTAACCTTTATTTTGACGCAGTGGACAAGCCAAGCCCAACAAACGAGTTAGGAAAAGCAAACCAACTAAAGACACAGTCGTGACTGAGCCGGTTCTTGAAACGGCTGTGCCGGACTCGACCAGTCATGAGCCGCCATCTGAGCCAGCTCAAGACTTACCAACTCCTGCTACTGACCTTCCCACTGTACGAGCCACTGGCGAATCAGAAAATCCAGAAGCCCCTAGCCCGGTCAGGACTGATGGCCCTCCGAATGCTGATGTTGAGATCACTAGAACCGACTTTGTTGAGCCGGGAAGACCGACTGTACTGGCCAAGTGCCCTGCCAAGGAAGAACTTCTGGACCACCGCCGGGTCAAGCTGGATGTTGCAAACTATGCTCATATGAGTATTGGAGACATCTTTTCTGGCTACATGAGCCAAGTGCACAGCAGCCGAAACCTGGAGATTGATATGGTGAAGCAGATGCACCAAAAATTCAAGGTATAACCCGTTCTCTCTTATTCATTAATCTTTACTATGCTAGCCCCCAAGTCTACTGCTTATGATGTTTATGCTGTAGACTTAGATACAAGCTTAATGATATTAGTAACATAGATGAATAACATATATAAGAAGTCCGGCTTACTCTATAGTCCCCATGGGGCGGCTTAACCAATATGGTTGAGCCGGTCCTTAATATATATAAAATACTTACAGATCTTTGAAAAACAATATGCATTAGCCCCCAAGTGCCAAGTATTATTGCTCACAAAATTCTTGGAACTTACTCTTATGAATTGCCATCCTATGAATCGCCATCCTATGAACCGCCACTGAAATAAGATTCTTCGGTAACATTGGCCCCCAAGTGCCAAGTGTTGTTGCTGGCAAAAGACGTGGGACTTTAATAATACACAAAAATTGGCTTGCTTTTGACTCTATATTTGTGTAGGCCACCACGAGCCAACTCGAATCCGAGGTGACTGATCTGAAGAGACGCCTTGAAGCCCAAGACACGGAAATCCAAAAGGCCGACACCAAGTTCAAATTCAGCGTTTCTGAACAAAAAAAACTGAAGAAAGAATTTGAGGCTGAAAGGAAAGCCTGGGCTGATGAAAAGGCTGCATTGATTAACCTGGCTGAAAAGGCAGAGGCGGCTCTGGAAGAAGCCACCGGTGAATTAACCGGTTTAAAGCGCCATGTCTCTCAGATGGTCTCAGCAAATCTTTGGTAAGTCGCCCTTGTCGGCGTTCTGGGAACGGGGGCCCCCAAACTTGCCTGCCTGCGGCCTGCGGCGTGGCTCAGGCGAAGGCCCAGTGCAGCCCAGCTTCATCAGCTCAAACTCAAGACCCTCGCGAGGGGACAAGCCTCGCGGGACGGACGACAGGAAGCTTCCTCAGGAGCAGCCTCATCAGGCGGGCTCGTGAGGAGGCGGAGAGATCAAGGCAGGGGTACCTCGCGAGGTGTCCATGACGCAAGCCATGACGATCGAGACTAGGCGGGCGCCAGGCGGGCACCGGCCTGCGCAGTGTCCTTGTTTCCCCTTTGGTGCAAAGGGAGCAAGCACATGCCAAGGCATCAGGCAAAGGTTACCGTTTAGGTGCAACAAGACCAAGACCAGGAGAACGGTAGGATGGAGGTCACCGTGGAGCCTAGGACGGCGTCACCATCAGAGTCTTTGGCTGTCGAAGACCAACTTTAGTCAGGATAAGTGTACTAGATGTTCCCCTTCAAAATGGCCAACTGTTGGCGCCCTTCCCGCTCATTATTTGGGAAGAGGCCCGGGGCCTCTATAAATAGAGCTAGCCACCACAGAGTAGGGAGATCCAGATTTTGGGTAGACTAGAGAGGGAGAGAGGCGACTGAACTCACCCAAGCAGTTCATCGCACCAGCTCAAGAACACCTCTCGCGAGGCCGTTCTCCCCCTGTATTGTTCATCATCAGCCCCTGAGGCAATCCACCACACCACACACTGGAGTAGGGTATTACACCACAGTGGTGGCCTGAACCAGTATAAACCTCATGTCCCCTGTGTGTTCTTCTTTGTAGCCTAGATTCCTTGCGAGGCTTCGAGACGTGAGTTGGTAGGGGAGAGATATTTGCGCGCACCCCAGTGTTCGAACCTCAAGGGTCTGCTGAAACCCGAAATCGGACAGCCCTGCAAGTGTTTAAATATTTAGGCCTTTCAATTGATCATAAAACTGGAATAACTCACCTCATCATTTTTATGCAGGCCCCAGAAGCTCAAATTTGAACCAAGACATGCTGATCAAACTGAAGGCAGTGTACACTTTGGTGGAGCAATTGTACACTGGGTCTCAACATGCACTAGCCATGCTGGCTCTGTCGAATGAAGTGCCAACCCTCCTGGTAGAGGTCTTGAAGAAGCTTTTTGTGCTCCCTCAATGGTTCAATGAACTGAGGCGGTCAGCTGCAAGAGCCGGAGCGGTAAATGCTTTAAGACGGGCCAAGGCTTGGCTACCAGAGTTAGACCCGGCCGACATTGCCACTGTCTATCCAAGTTTGAAGGAGGATGGCACCCCGTTTGAAGAAAACGACTTCACTTCTTGTGTAAAGGAGATACGCCCCGTGGCTACCCTTATAGGGAATGCAGTAGATCTTACCAAATACCAGGCGGGTTATGATGAAGAAAACTGGAGAATTCCAACGCCTCATTATGAAGTGACCAGTCTGATCCCCCCACTCTATAAGCACACCTTCACCCCTGAAGTTGACCCGGCCGACCTAGTTGATGCTGAAGCTGAATTTGAAGCTTTGAACAACATTGACTGGTCGTTGTCAACCTTCCAGGAAAGGGAGCAGGGCAAAGACCCGGAGAGGGCTAACCCGGACGCTTCAGGCCAATCGTGAAGGTTAACCTGCCGTGGCGGCTCATACCTGGGATGTACTTAAAATACAATGTGAATCATTTGGACTCAGGGAGTCCTGTAATAGAATAGAAATAACTTTATTTTGGTCGTGCCATCATGCATGTTTTAATGCTTAACGTCATTAATATGCCGTGTTATATCCATCCATGTTACTTTTCATCTGCTTACCGTATGCTTGATCAGACCTTTTTAACTGTCCTGCATATGAAAAGAGACTACAAAATCCCTTGGCGGTTAACCGCCACGCGGGTAAAAAGAACTTAAAAAGAGTCATAGATTAACTTGTTTATAAAAAACACAACTATGATCTTATACCTGTGACTTCCTAAATTTGCACCGCCGGCTCATATGATCCGATCGGTAAGGGTGGTAACCCAGTCTTTGGACACCCAAAATTTCAAAGGTATAATGCTGCTCATATATTGGCGACTCATTAGTCAATATTAAACTGGGTTGAAAATAACCATACTCATACTTGCAAACCTCAGAAAAGTCTTAAGTCAAATAAAGGTTGCTTGTAAAGAAAACTTAAACCAAAATATAATATTAAAAACTTCAAGGCTGCTGATTTGAATACGAGCAGCAAACCGTTCCAAAGGGGTTAAGCTAGGATTCGAATACGATCATTTAGCCCCCAGCGGCTTTGGTGTTGTGCCGATCAAGAGGGTACCGACAACTGTGTTCTCTTTGGTTCGAATACGACCTATGTTTGAACAGGAAGCCCCCTAATGACCTTGAGAGTTTTTTAACGACTCTAATTCGAATACGATCAAAGTCGGTTCCCAAAAGGGGTTAAGCTATGATTTGAATACGATCAAGAAGCCCCCTAGTGAGCTCGACAGTGTGCCAATCAAAAGGGTACCGACAGCTATGTTCTCTTTGGTTCGAATACAACCTATGTTTGAACAGGAAGCCCCCTAGTGATCATGAGTTTTAACGGCTAGATTCGAATATGATCCTAAGCCGGATCAAGAAGGCGGAACTTGATCGAAGACGATCAGCCCCCAAGTGATCACGTGAAATGACAATGATAATAATAATGACACATTTACCTTTGAGGAAGGGAAAAAAGGACAGAGGTCCTGCTTTATTATTTATCATAATATATACATTGTCAAAATATGTACATCAGGAGAGCCGATGGCTCAGGTATAGTAAGGCCGAAGATGAGAAATGTTCCATGGCCGGCAGTTCTCCTCCTCCGACTTACATGAGTCTTTGTGCTCTCGAACATTGATAAGGTAATATGACCCGTTGTTAAAGTTCTTGCTGACCATGAAGGGCCCTTCCCAAGGTGGGGATAACTTGTGTGCATCGGTTTGATCCTGGATGAGCCGGAGCACCAAATCACCTTCCTGAAAGGCTCTGGACTTAACCCGGCGGCTGTGATATCGGTGCAAGTCATGTTGGTAAATCATCGAACGAGCTGCTGCCAAGTCCCACTGTTCATCTAATAGGTCAAGAGCATCCTGACACACTTGTTCATTGTCTGCTTCAACATAAGCCGCCATGCGAGGTGAGTCATGACAGATGTTGCTAGGGAGAACCGCCTCACCTCTGTAGACCATGAAGAAAGGCATATAACTCGTAGATCTGTTGGGAGTAGTGTTGATGCTCCATAACACAGAGGGTAGCTCCTCAACCCAGCAACCCGGCATCCGCTGCAGGGGGACCAAAAGCCGGTGTTTGATGCCTTTCTAGATCTCCTGATTGGCTCTCTCGGCTTGACCGTTGGATTGGGGTGAGCTACTAATGAAACATCAAGCCGAATCTGCTCACGTTGACAAAATTATTCCATGGCGCCTTTAGACAGATTAGTGCCATTGTCAGTTATAATGTTGTGTGGAAAGCCGAAGCAAAATATCACCTTCTTCATGAACTGAACCGCCATAGCTGCATCACACTTACTGACTGGCTCTGCCTCAACCCACTTTGTAAATTTATCAACCACCACCAAAAGGTGGGTCTTTTTATCTTTGGACATTTTAAGAGGCCCAACCATGTCAAGGCCCCAGACTGCAAATGGCCATGTAATTGGAATCATCCTCAATTTTTGAGCCGGCACATGAGACCGTCTTGAGAACTTCTGACAACCATCACATTTACTAACCAAGTCTTCTGCATCAGCATGAGCCGTCAGCCAATAGAATCCATGATGGAAAGCCTTAGCCACAAGGGATTTTGACCCGACGTGATGACCACAATCCCCTTCATGAATCTCATGAAGAATTTCTTGGCCTTCTTCAGGAGAGATGCAACGCTGAAACGCCCCTGTAACACTGCGATGATGCAACTTGCCACTGACAATCGTCATAGACTTAGACCACCGGGTTATCTACCTGGCCAAGGTTTCATCCTCAGGCAACTCGCCCTGGGTCATGTAAGCCAGATATGGCACCATCCAGTCTGGAATGACATGAAGAGACGCCACCAATTGTGCTTCCGTGTCAGGAACAGCCAAATCCTCCTCCGTGGGTAACCTGATAGAAAGGTTATGCAGAATGTCCAAAAAAGTATTAGGCGACACCGGCTTACGCTGAGATCCCAGCCGGCTTAAAGCATCAGCCGCCTCGTTCTTTTTGCGGTCAATGTGCTCCACTTGATAACCCTTGAAGCGTCCAGCAATTGCATTAACTTCACAGTGATAAGCCGCCATGAGAGGATCCTTAGAATCCTAGTTGCCTGATACCTGCTGAGCCACCAGATTTGAGTCGCCGAAGCACCTTACCCGGCTTAAGCTTATCTCCTTAGCCATCCGGAGACCATGGAGTAAGGCTTCGTACTCAGCTGCATTGTTAGTACAGGGAAACATCAACCATAGCACATAACAAAATTTGTCCCCTCGAGGGGAAGCTAAAACAACTCCAGCCCCCGAGCCCTCCAATTGCCTGGACCCATCAAAGTGAATAGTCCAATATCTGTTGTCCGGCTTTTCTTCAGGCATCTGCAGCTCTGTCCAATCGTTGATGAAATCCACTAGTGCTTGAGATTTAATAGCCGTGCATGGCACATACTTTAAACCATGAGGCCCAAGCTCAATGGCCCACTTAGCGACTCGTCTTGTGGCTTCTCTATTTTGAATGATATCCCCCAAAGGAGCAGAGCTAACCACAATAATGGGGTGGCCCAGAAAGTATTGCTTAAGCTTCCGGCTCGCCATGAATACCCCATAAACGAGCTCCTGCCAATGTGGATACCGTTTCTTTGACTCAATAAGGACCTCGCTGATGTAGTAAACCGGCCGTTGAACTGGGTATTCCTTGCCAGCCTCCTTGTGCTCCACCATGATGGCCATGCTGACGGCACGCATGTGAGCAGCCACATATAATAACAAGGGCTCCTTATCAATGGGAGTAGCAAGAATTGGCGGCTGAGCCAGCTGTTTCTTCAGATCTTCAAAAGTAGCATTGGCAGCATCACTGCAGACGAAGTTATCCGTCTTTTTTGTCATTTGATACAGTGGTATGGACTTCTCGCCTAACCGGCTTATGAACCAGCTTAAAGCAGCGATACGACCCGCCAAACGTTGTACGTCATTGATGCATGCTGGTTTGGCTAGAGAGGCGATGGCCTTGATCTTCTCCGGGTTAGCCTCGATGCCCCTGTTAGAAACTAGAAAACCCAAAAGCTTGCCCGCAGGCACACCAAAAACACACTTGTCCGGGTTAAGCATCATCTTGTACACCCGAAGATTGTCAAAGGTTTCCTTGAGATCATCAATCAAGGTCTCCTGCTCTCTGGATTTCACCACTATGTCATCCACATAAGCATGAACATTGCGCCCAATTTGATCATGAAGGCAATTGTGCACACAACGCTAATAAGTCGCCTGGGCACTCTTGAGCCGAAAAGGCATTGATACATAGTAGAATGCTCCAAACAGAGTAATGAACGTCGTCTTCTCCTGGTCCTTAACTGCCATCTTGATCTGATGATGACCAGAGTAAGCATCCAGAAAGCTCAAACGCTCATAACCCGCCGTAGCATCAATGATTTGATCAATACAAGGGAGAGCAAAAGGATCAGCTGGACAAGTCTTGTTTAAATCCGTGTAATCCACACACATATGCCAAGTGCCATTTTTCTTAAGAACAAGCACTGGGTTAGCCAACCACTCTAGATGAAAAACTTCAATGATGAACCCAGCTGCTAAGAGTCGGGCCACCTCCTCCCCAATGGCCTTCCGCCTCTCCTCATTGAACCGCCGAAGAAATTGCTTGACCGGCTTAAACTTTGGATCAATATTAAGAGCGTGCTCAGCGAGTTCTCTCGGTACACCTGGCATGTCAGAAGGTTTCCATGCAAAGATGTCTTGGTTCTCACAGATGAACTCGATGAGCGCGCTTTCCTATTTGGGGTCCAAATTAGCACTGATACTACACTGCTTAGATTTGTCGCCTAGAGCAAGTCAACAAGCTTAGTATCATCGGCCGATTTAAACTTCATGACCGGCTCATGCTCTGTGGTTGGCTTATTCAAAGATGTCATATCCGCCGGATCAACATTATCTGTGTAGAACTTTAACTCTTCTGTTGCATAGACCGACTCAACATAAGCCACGTCCCCTTCTTCGCATTCCAAGGATACCTTCCGGCTTCCATGCACGGTAATGGTTCCCTTATGACCCGGCATCTTGAGATGCAAATACACATAACACGGTCGTGCCATGAACTTGGCATAAGCCGGCCGCCCAAATAGAGCATGATATGGGCTCTTGATCTTGACTACTTCAAACATCAATTTCTCGGCCCTGGAGTTGTATTCATCCCCAAAGGCTACCTCCAATTTGATCTTACCGATTGGATATGCCGACTTACCGGGCACGACGCCATGGAAGACAGTGTTGGACTGCTTAAGGCTTTTATCAATTAACCCCATGTGACGGAAGGTCTCATAATAGAGGATGTTGATGCTGTTGCCTCCATCCATGAGTACCTTTGTGAATTTGTATCCACCCACCTGAGGGGCCACCACTAAGGCTAAGTGACCCGGATTATCAACCCGGGGAGTGTGATCTTCCCTACTCCATAGAATAGGCTGCTTAGACCATCTCAAATAACGAGGAACTGTCGGCTCAACAGCATTCACAACCCTCTTATGAAGCTTCTAGTCTCGTTCGCATAAACTGGTAGTAAACACGTGATCTTGCCCACTTATCAGCTGCTTCGGATTGCTCTGGTATCCGCCTTGCTTCTGTTGCTGACCACTCTAGCCAGATTGTTGGTTATATCCACCTTGACTGCCTTGAAAATTTTGAAAATTGGGGTTTGAACCGCCGCCCGGGCCATGAAAACCGCCGCCGCCTGAGCTACGGCCCTGCCCATTGTTATCATCAAACATGTTGGAATTCTTGAAGGCCTTCATGATCGTACAATCCTTACATAGATGGGTAGCCGGTTCTGCTGAGTGTCATGCCTTGGACAGGGCTCGTTTAATAACTGCTGAAGTGTGGGGCCTAACCCGCCTGATCGGGGAGGTGGTCTCCCCTTGCGTTGTTGGTTGTTACCCTGCGCACTAGTGTTAGCCACAAAATCCAAACTACCGCCAGCCTTATGTTTATTACCTCCTTGATTTGCCGGGTTGTGCTGAGATCCCTTGCCGTTGCCGTTCTTTTTTCCCTTCCCTGTCTTGTCATTGTCAGACTCGGGATCCTTAGTGACGGTGTCCTGGACTAGGGGGTACTCATCACGTCGTCTCCCGATCAGTTGGATTGGGCCGAGGACCCCCATAGCCGTATACTCATGGGCCAGTTCGGACAACCCCTGTCGCATACAAGGAAGACTCCACAAGACTTGGCGCCCAAGACAAAGACTCTCCTAAACCCTAGGCCTCCGGTGCCTTATATAAACTGAGGCCAGGCTAGTCAATAGACAATCTCATATTCATTACTATCATCTCGTGGTAGATACATGTACTCTGTACTATACCCCATATGAATACAATCAAAAGCAGGACGCAAGGTTTTACCTCCATCAAGAGGGCACAAACCTGGGTAAAATCCGTGTCCATGTTACCGTCGCTCCAAGACGCCTAGCTTAGGACCCCTACTACGAGATACGCCGGATATTGAACCGATATTGGTGCTTTCATTGAGAGCCTGCTGGGCGGTCGTCACGGATTGATGGGATGATCAGGTGTTATATTTCCACTTTATTCTGTTTTGCGTGCATCAATTTTTTTGCAAAAGTATCTTTGCTTTGACTGCAGATCAAGCTCGCGGAAAAATTTGTGCGACCGATCAACAATTCCAAGGATCCGCCATTGTGCAGATATTTTTTTTTGGCAGAAGGTATGCATGGTTATACTGGTGCTAGATGGCGGCACACGCTTAATGCGGCGGTGGCAGGATGTTCGGCGCCCGAGCTCTACGGCAAGATCGGTTCAATCAAGCTGATGCGTGTGCTCTACGTCGAGACTCATGGACCTGCTATAAAAGAAAAAACTGGGATCAGCGGCCGCTACTACCTTTTGGTTCCGCGTGCCTTCCTCGGGACAGCCAAGAGGCCGTACACACTTTGTCAGGTTTGCGTGGAATCAACCGAGGTGATGTGTTCTTCTTCACGTGATCCACCAGGGAAGTAAATCAATTCCTTAAATAGTACTACTATTTGTCTAAGTACATCACGTCTATGAAATCAATGAATAGGGCATCTTAGCTTTTGCCATTACGTGATGACAAAATTTGATGTTTGATTTTTGGTTGCTCCCTATCAATTGCCATTACAACTTTTCGTGGACGCGGTCTGCCCGGATCACCTAGGACATGGGTCTGCTACACGTAGAATAAATCAGATCGGCCGTTCCGTATATTGGTCGGCCTGATGCAGTCTTCAGGCACTCTGGCTAGGACTTCCATCGTCCATAATCATCTCATCTGCCATCAGCATGGACGTCGTCGGTAAATCACCAGGTGCAATCGTTCTAAGTTATTCGCGATGTGCATATTAATATTATTTCAAAGTTTATTTTCTATTGGTTAGCGACTCTTCGTGCTACAGGTTTTGCACTTCGGTCTACATTGCGGTCGTCGTTTCAGGGCGATCCGATTAGCCACCACTGTCCGGCATACGTCATATCCGTAACACGGGCAACCCTGTGAACTCGGCACCTCGTCACGCGACGCCCTGTCGACATTGGCCTCGCGCCATTCCAAATCTCTTTTAATAATTTATTCCGCATAAGTAAATTCTGTCAAGAATTTCTATTTATTTTATTATTATCTGGCTTGTGCTACTTTACGCATATAGATGACCAACCTTGACTATGCCATGTCCGCCATGTAGCGTCACCACTTCGTCAAACCGAACTCTTTGTTCGGGCGCCTCGGCGCCCAAGCCATATTCCTTTAACTATTTACTTCACTTAAGTCAGTTAAGTAGAATATATATATTTTATCACTTTTGGCTTGCACTATCTTATGTGTGCAGGTAATCGACTTCGGATGCGTCACGGGGTCACTTCGGCATGCCGACATCGTCGCTCAACCTCTATCGACAAGTTGCTTTGTCACCTTGGCGCGCTATCTTCATCAACCGACGTCTGCCACACCGACCTGTTTCGACGCGTCGACCGATATGGGGGCTCCGGCGTCTATCCGCTGACCCGCCCATCACCTTGGCTAGATTGGGGGCTTCAGTACCTTTTCATTAACCTACTCCAGAGTGCCGAACTCCTTGCTCGGACACCTCGGGCTTGGTGGCTGGGACCTCGGCCATGCTGAGGACTGTGAACCTTGTCGGATCTATCACAAATCAATGGGCGTCTTCGTGCCGCCACACGGCCGAATCTGTCATCAACACCGAGCACATTAACCAGCTAAGTCACTTTCATGCTAAAAAACTTTCAGTTTTAAATTTTATTCGGTTCGACTAAGCATTATACTTTTTTGGCAAAAAGTTGTTTGTGAAAAACTTCCTTGTCCAAACTTTGTTTGTGACACACAAATTCAAATACCCTGTTTACTTGGGGGCTCCCTTGCTAGAGCTTTTCCTCTTGCATATGATTGTACTTGTATAGCTTCGTTCCTTGTTTGTGTATTATGCCACAATATGCACCATATTGACCTAAGTGATTTGCAAGCTAGGTTGCCCTGCTCCTGTGTCTACCCCTACGTTCCCGATTGTTCGGCTAGGGAGTAAAGGGAGCACCTCTGCGATTGTCATGATCGGGTCACCCGAGCCGGACCTTAGACTGGGTGAAGCCGAAAGCTAGCGCTCTCACTATTTTCAATAATTGTCGACACACAACGGAACTCATGAGTACAAAAAATCTATTGCACAAGTCTCATAGTAGCAATGAGCAACCGAAGAAAGGTATCGGTGGGGGTACTATTTTCTTCGGAGATGCTTCTTACACTTCGTCAGTAATATAGCATAAGTTCCCTGAGCGCGCGTTGTCTGTTACAGCCCTATGGCCTGATTGCCTGGTTATCGGAAACACCGTCGATATTCTCGACAGGTGAAGTACATAACACTTTTCGGCCCTTGACCGAAGAAGGAGAAGCCGATGGTTGGTTAAGACACGTTTAAAGTTCGGGTGAACACATATATGATATAAGTACTTAGGTACATACAATCATTATACATAAAACTCTTTTACCCAAGTCACTCGGGGGCTCCTAAATTCATGTGAGCTATTTTATAATAAGTGTTCTTCTTCTTAGTCATTGCAAAATCTTTTTTCTATCACTCCTTTTTTCGACGCGAGTGTGTGGTCAATAGCCGCTAAAGTTTGCTAAACTAGCCTAACGAGAAGCACTCCGCCTTTGGGATAGGAGGTTGAAGCCGTAGGCTGACCCGCTTGAAGTCTTGAGATAGGATGTGTCATGTTAAAGCACGACAGAAGCACAATTCTTTTTTCTAAGACCAATTTTCTGATTGGCACCGAACAATTGATCTAGTTCGAACGTCGAATTTTTCCTAATGTTTTTTGGTTTTCCAATCCTATGGCACTTTCCAGCTATTTGTGTGTTTTCCCCATAAGTCTCGTAGTGCAATGCCGGACACCTTTAGAGATTCGGCAAAAAATCTCGGATATTGCTATATATGCATCCGTTTTGAATTGTGTCTTCGGTCAATAGTTGGGTTGCCCGACTCCTGCGCTTGCCTCCTATGTTCCGCTTTGTTCGGCTAGGTGTGCAAAGGGAGAACCACTGCGATTGTGCTTCTAGCTCGCATGGTTAAGCACGAAAGTGGAGAAAGCCGAAAGCTGACTGTCACAATAAGCATAAATTGGTCAGCGGTCCGATGACTGTATTAAATGATGGGCCATTCATAACATTGGCCGAAGTGTTTATGGCTTGACCTCGGCTATCGCCGAACACTAACCAGGGGGCTACTTGCTGGCCTCCCAACTTTAAGCTCCTATGACTAAGTGAAAGTTATAAAGGCCGCATATCTGATTGCCTCGTTTCCGCTAACACAACCGCCTTCGGGCACCGAGACATTGGCTAAGGGTTGTTTTGTTATTGCGGAAACACCCTGCGTAGCATCTACAAGGGGGTAGAAGCCGATGATGGGCCACTTTTAGATTATCAACGATCTGAATGGAGGTGAAAATTTGGGTTCATTTAGACCACAGAGTTTGGAAGATTTTCCCGAACTAAATCCTCAGTATTTTCCTACCACATTGATCGGAGTTGCGGTTTCATGATCATGCTTAGCATGACAACCCAAAGAAAGGAACCGATAGCGGGACTATTTTCTTTGGATGATGTTTCTTATGTTAAACAATAATATAACATGTCTCTCTACGTACCTTTGTTTATAAAACCGTATGGCCGGATTGCCTTGTTTGCCGTAAATCTTTGCCCTCATAAAGGCTTTATAAAGTAGGACAAACACTCCTCGACTGCTGGCCATGGAGGTTGAAGCCAATGGTCGGTCAACAAAGTTTTGTACAATGTGGATCCAAGCATTAATGACGTAAAGTACTTGGATACATAGAGTCATTACACATAATTTGTGATTTTACTATGGATATCGATCCTTAATTCGGCCTCCCGTGCCCGCATTAAGGCTCGGGGGCTACTAGGCTTCGGTCTTATTATTTACAAATATTAAAAGGGCACATCGATCCCCTAATCTGGTGTTGCCACCTGACCAGTGTCTTGGGGGCTACTGCATTGACAATCCAATGCAGAAAATTTAAAGGGCAATATAGTTTTTGAAGAGATTATTATCCTCAGGTTGGTCGACCGCACCCAACCTGAGTCTCAAGGACTTTGCACACCGTGTTTCTATTCCTAAGTATGATGCCGAGCTGGGAATTGATCCTCAGGCTGATTTTATGAATCGACTTGAGTCTCAGGGGCTACTAGGGTCAGCGGTTTAATTTTTCCTTCTGGTACATCCCGAATATTAGGCCAACACGCACCTTGAGGGCTACTGGCTATACATCTCGGCAGAGATTACATTGCATAATTCGGAATTAAATTCATAAAAATCAGCCCATGGCCCAGGTGGTGCACCACCTCGGATACAGTCCGACGTTGGTGCTCGACTACAATAGACACCCCGGAAGCAGTCCGGCATAAAGCTTGGACTGGCTCCATAGAGGGCATTTCCGGCATTAAGCTCGGCTAAACTCCTTCAACTTTTTTGAACCAAGGTGATCTATGACACCTTGGATATAGTCCGGCGTTGGAGCTCGGACATAGTCTGGCGTTGGAGCTCAGATGCAGTTCAGCGTTGGAGCTCGGCTGTAGCAATACTGCTCAGATACAGCCTGGCGGTGGAGCTCGGATACATTCCGGCAGTGGAGCTTAGATACATTCTGGGATTGGAGCTCGAAAGCGGTCCGGCGTTGGTGCTCGGCTGCAAAGGATACCTCGAATGCAGTCCGGCGTTGGAGCTCGGACGCAAGAGGAGACTGCCGCCCGGGAACAACTCCAAACCCGAGGTGTGGCATAAAAATAACAAGGCATTGATAAAGGACAAAAACTTAAAGGGGCTCCTCGGATACCTGACGTATAAGCTCTTCGGATGCACTTCGGCGATCCTCAAGATTGAAGATGAGAAGATTTGTTGAACCAGTTTTCAAGACCGACGACCGAAGATGAAGAACAGTTCAGAAGAATCAAGGAGCGTCCCCACTTGAAGACCGGTTCAGGGGGTTATTGACGGTGTCCTGGACTAGGGGGTACTCACCACGTCGTCTCCCGATCAGTTGGATTGGGCCGAGGACCCCCATGGCCATATACTCACGGGCCAGTTCAGATAACCCCTGCCGCATACAAGGAAGACTCCATAAGACTTGGCGCCCAAGACAAGGACTCTCCTAAACCCCAGTCCTCCGGTATCTTATATAAACCGAGGCCAGGCTAGTCAATAGACAATCTCATATTCATTACTATCATCTCATGGTAGATACATGTACTCTGTACTATACCCCATATGAATACAATCAAAAGCAGGACATAGGGTTTTACCTCCATCAAGAGGGCCCGAACCTTGGTAAAATTCGTGTCCATGTTACCATCGCTCCAAGACGCCTAGCTTAGGACCCCTACTATGAGATACGCCGGATATTGAACCGACACTTGGTACTATTAGAGTCGGCGTACTTGACTGGAGCTGCCATCAGCGTGCCCATATCATTACAATCGCGCTTGAGCTGCCCCAGATTTTGTTTCAGAGGCAAAAAAATGGCATTTTTTATCCAACATTAAAACTGCAGAGCCGACATCCATCTTATTAGATGAATGTATTATGGCTTTAACCTGGCGCACCCAATGGGTTGTAGACTCGCCCTCCTCTTGCTTGAAATTCATCAAATCCACAATTGACATGGGCTGCTTGCATGTATCCTTGAAATTCTGGATGAACCGGGCTTTTAGCTCCGTCCATGAACTGATTGAATTAGGTGGCAGGCCTTTCAACCAAGTGCGGGCGGTCCCATCTGACATCATGGTAAAGTACTTGGCCATCGTAGCATCACTTACCTCCAATAACTCCATAGCCATCTCGTAGCTTTCAATCCATGCCTCGGGCTGTAAGTCGGCTGTGTAGTTCAGTACCTTCCTAGGTCCCTTAAAATCCTTGGGCAAGCGCTTGTTACGTAGAGCCGACACTAGACAGGGGACACCTCCGGTCATGGTGGCTACACCTTCCTCGATAGAAGTCGTAGGATAAACCGGATACGGCTGATAAGCTGTCAGCTGAGCCGCCTGCTCAGCTGCCTGCTGAGCCGCTGCCCGCTCAGCCTCTTGACGTATTCTGTCCTGATCTACCAAGTTAAAGGACCTGTGGCGTGCCGGGTCATGACCACTTGGCTGGTTACAACGACGGACGGTTCTTGAAACAGCCGATGAATCCATGTGCCTACTATAACTCGGGCTTTGGCTTGGACGAGGGGTCGAATGGATGCTGTCCCGGCTGTATGAGTATGCCTCCTGTTGTGCTAAGGCCGTCTGAAGAAGTTCTCTGACCCGGCAGGTTTCAACCATCGCCGGAGAGTCGCCATGAATTGGGAGAGCCGCCAGCCGTGCCGCCGCCGCTATCATGTTTTCCAACGGGTTAGAATAGTGACCCGGAGGGGTTGGTACATACTGAGGTGGAGCCGTGTTCACGCGGGGAGGCCCCATCACCTGTGGCTGAACCGGTGCCTCGACCCCGGGTGTCGCAACCCGGTCTGCCTCAGTACACGGGGAGAGCCATGGCGGGTTACTCGGCCCTGCACCAGGCGTGTGAAAGAGGTTTCGAGGATCACAAACCGGAGGGAGTCGAGACTAAGTCTTCTGATGTCTTCTCCTCATGACCTCCTTAGACGCGTTCTGATCTTGCATGAGCCGGTAAGTCTGTACCTGAATCCGCTGAGCCTGAACGTCCAAAGCCGCCCGCTCTGCAGTTATCCTAACGTATTCCGCTGCTAGATCTTCCTTAGCCTGCACCATATCTAATTTTAACTGTGCCACTTCCGCATCATGTCGAGCTTGATCCCTTGGGTTGACCATGGCGGTTAACAGAGTGGTCACCTTATCCGTGAGATCCATCAACACCTAAGCCGGCGGGCGGACAGGGCCTCCTGTCCCGGCCGCTGCTAATCCGGAGGTCATGGTTGCCGCAGTTTTGGAGTCTTGGATATGTTGTATGCCGGCCATGAAGATCCCAACCCTGCTCGGCGGCTCGAAGCAGTCTGGAATACTACTGCCACCGGAACAGCCCCCAAGCCTGCCATCTTGCAGTTGATATAATGAATCCGTGTCACCTGTGGATGACCCGCCATCAGAGTAGATGGCCGTTTCACCACCAAACGCAGATCCCTCAGAGAGCCCTTCATGGATACATCCCACAAAGGCACGCTTCACGGCAGGCAGAGCCCGGGCGGGTCTCGCACGCTGAGCCGTCTCGACGAGGTCGGTGCAGATGTCCGGCTCGCCGATCTTGCCGATGAAGACGTGAATTCCACCGAAGGGGACCCGGTACCCGTACTCAATTGAGTCAGCGTCGGGGCCCCAGCCTGCATCGTCGATGTAGAGCTTGCCGCGACGACTCTTGTTCATCCGGCCCATAGCGTATCCCGTGAGTCTTTCAAAGCTGCCCTTCAAAACTCAAATCCACCGTGCGCTGGCCCCACGATGGGCGCGAGCTGTCGTGGAATTGTCATGGCAGATGTCCTAGCGAAAGGACTTAGTCGTGGAGCCATCGCAACTAGGAAGCTTAAAGGGGTTAATCGGGACAAAGGACATTAGGTTTATACTAGTTCGGCCCCTTACGGTGAAGGTCAAAGCCTAGGATCCAGTTTTGAGTTGGATTGCTTATGTCTCGATAACCAGGGAGAGAATCGCTTGACCTAGCTATCGAGTTGATGTTTCTTGCCCTGAACTGCCGTCCGGTCGTCCCTTTATATACGTAGGTCGACGCCCAGCGGCTTTGCAGAGTCCCGGCTGGCTCATAAACAGTGTCCGGCTCGGTCTCTTAACTATTCTTGCCTTACAATATAAGTCACACATACATGGAGGTTTATCACTACGGGCCTTAAGTCGCTTCTGGGCCTTGGGCCCTTAACTAAACCACCATCTATATCCTAGGTCTAGGGCTTCAAGAATATTTGCAAGTATAACCCGACCCCTCCTAGGTGGGTCATACCAATAGTTATATCCCCAACACACTTCATGCTGTTTTGCTTATGAATGATTTAATGGGATTCTTATATTTGGTATACTTTGTTGTTGTGATGCATAAGAAACACAATGACCATAAATTTATTTTGGACCCTCTGATGCTCATTTATCTCATGTGTCCCTGATGCAATAATGGAAGGTACTATAGGAGGATAGTGAGGAGCTTGTGACAAAGACATTTTTCTCTCGAGCGCCATCCTCATCATCTGGAAAGCCAACTCAAGAACCTAAAATGCAAACATGGAGATCTTTTGTAGTGGCCCTAGATTTTATTGCCCGTCCTCTGCAAGACTTTGTTATTGCGATCTTATTCACTAGGCTAGTTTGTGTTCCTGTGACTAGCTACCTACCATTTCAGTATTATTAGCTTAACATTATATGTAGTTCTATCGAGTATGTTTGTATGGTTAACTGGTTTCTCCAATTTGGGGACCGTGTTTGTCTAGTGTGCTTTCATCAATACCAAGTATTGAAAAGGCGTGCTATTGGTCTAAAATATTTAAGGGCTGGCAAGAGAATTTGTTCGCTATATATGGAAGATTAGTTATTATCAAATCTAATTTAAGTACCAATACAACACTCTTTCTACAGGCTTCTCTCTTATAGCCCTCCAAATGTTTCGAAAAAGGAGTAGACTTTATTATGTAGACATGAGGTAACGGGGTTAAGGGACAAAAAATCACCTAGTTAATTTGGCGTTAGTCACTGTGTGCCCAAATCAAGTGGTTGATCTTAACTTGCCATTGTTGAATAAGGATTTTTTTGGAAATGGTTATAGAAGCATCAAAATGGAAAGGGGTTAATTTTGTTGACAAAATACCCTATTGGCAGATGTTCTTTCAAGTTGAGGTTTTTTTTGAACTACAGGACAAGAGTGGGGACACTCCTGTCTCGCCTCACCATCTGGCGGGGCTGCCGAATCTAATGAAAAGAGAGGGATCTGGGGAGGAGGAGAAACATGGGAGGGGTGTGGAGGAGAGAGGTAGAGAAAACAAGGTGAGGCCACACATTTGTAGCCATGTCGGTTGTGGAACCTTAACTTTGATGCCGCCAAGTTGTTTCCCCTGAGCTAGATCAGTTGAGCATGAAATCTAGCTCTAAAGTGGGCATATGCTCCAATCGGTGCAAGTGGAACAATGTGGTTTATGGTTGGGGAGAGGGTTACCACTACAACACATTCTTTGACCCATTCCGCAAGAAAGCGAGCTAGGTTAGGCGAGAAAAAAATCCAATGATGAAAATCTAGGTGTTGTGATGATGACATAATGAGGTTGTATTGAACATTTGTGTTTGCTAGTTTGCACCATTAGCTGGGATGATTTCTTTCTTTTTATAACATTAATCATGTGAAGTCTATGTTGTATCATCTATCGGGCTTTAGCATATTATGTAGGGAACCAAGACTGGTTGTTATGTTCCAATTTGGAAGAAATTGCATTTGTTGTTTGAAAGCTATTGAATTGTAGATCAACCATCACAAGTAATATGCTAACATATTTGCCCATACAACCATCACAAGTAAATATCTTGATTGTTACAAAAGTGCATTTGTAAAATATATAAGATGAGGGCATGTTTGATGGCCCTCGAAACCACACCCTATTGAATGGGGGGGGGGAGGGTGCATGTTGACCTCTAGAATGCAAAGTATTTTGTTTCTACATGGTTACACACTGTATATAGAATTCGAGGATTCTGTTACCATGGCAACCGATTGAGCTTCCACAGGAGGCAATTTTCTGCCATGGGAGCTGATTGGATATGATCTCCAATAGGAGCAAAGTGGCAACATATTGAGAGCAACATTAGAAAAGTGATCGGCCGATTAAATAAAAAGGCACCCTTGCAAAAAAACTCCTCTAAAAACCGGCGTGCAACATAACAATAATGGTTAATGAATGTTTGTTCTAACCTTAAGATTATTGGTTCAAGCCTGGTTGAATGGACCAAAAAGCCATTATTTATTGTTATTTTTTGAAACCAAGCAAACAAGGAAGAAGTAAACTCTATGGCAAAAATAACCCTCCAAAAATTTGAGTGTCCCCATGTCTCACTGGGTTGTGGTTTCCAACTTTCCATGTGCTTATGCATGTGGCTCGAGTGTGATGACTATCTTGCCTTTTTGCAAAAGTTATAAATTAAATAGATCTAGACATAGATGGTGGAATGGCCGGCGTAGTTTCCACTCGGCAAGAAAATCATGGTTGTTTGTGTTGTACACATAAATGGAATTGAAGGCTAGGAACTACAAGTGCATACCTTTTTATTTGGCAGAACACTCAAATTTCCATACTTTTATTGAAAAATTGGAGATTCATATGTTTCCATAACACACTGGAAACTTTTACCTTTTGGTTATTTCTAGTCTCATCTTTTAGTGTTATGACATTGGGCATATGAGCTTGATTCATCTTGATGAATTTATGACTAATTTCTTTCTCATTTTGATGGTGTCCTCCATTCTAGTGCATTCAATGTCATCATGTGATGATGTGAATTTTGCAATCTCTTAAGTGGATTTGCATTTTACTAACCGATGAAATAAAAGGCCTGACATTGATTAAGACAACTGAATACAAACTCCGTGGAACAAATTATTACAATGCCCCAGATAACACATGCCACACAACCACGTAGGGAGAGAGCACGTGGAGGACCACACGTCTAGCAAATGCTGGGGGAGTCGACCGACCGTGCTGCACCTGCAAGCGTCACCGCCAAAAATCACCATCGAGCAGGACCCACAACTAATTGCCGGTGATGAAGATGATGGTCGGCGTCCTAAAGGTGGATGAAGACGACTTTGTCTAGTATCCTTTGGACATAGAGGATCAATATCTCACCAACATCAAGTATCCTTTAGAACAGCATGCACCAGAGAGGAATATGCCCCTTAAGCAGATGGTGTCCTCCTCAAAGAATCTATAGCGACACTGAAGACCTTCTTTCCAAGGATCTACATCCCAAGAGAACAAATTTTGCCTCCAAGATAGGAGGTTGAGAGGGATGGTTGCCACTACATGCACATGAATTCGACAAAGACTCCGCTCCAGCCAGAGAAGTACATGTGGTATGATAAATCTCCAACTCAAGTGAAGAGAACCGCTACCTATCCATGGAACAAGAAAGAGCATGCACTGATTCCAAAGGAGGTTGGTTCAGTTTTGAGTGTCAAATTCACTATTGTTGGAGACCAATAGTGAAGCAGGAGATCTCCAGAAAAGGATTTTTGTGTCATCGAAGGTATGACGGGTATAAATTTGCAGGAGATTATGGGATAGGGAAGGGGCAATGATCCAGAGAGATCCCGATGCAACCTTTGGATGAATGCTTGTCACCATCGCGGGGCCAAAAATTGAAATGGGAGAAAATGACTTGGGAAATCAGAAGAAGAGAAGGGAGGATATTTAGAGGGGCACCTTTGGGACAAATCGAGTAGAGTACTTTGGCGAGGAAGGCAGTGATGGAGACCATACTAAGGATGGCCATGATAGGAGCTCGTGTTCATCATATTATGCTTGCTTTGGCATGCCACTGGCTCTAGATTTTCTTCAGCATGTGCTTTGAGTGTCTAGAAACTATATTTCTTTCTAGCTCAAATTCTAATATTGATCATGTACCTATTTGTGCGTATTTGACACTTAAGTTTGCTACACCTTTCCCAAAGATCCCACCTTCTGTACGCAAACAAAGATAAAACTAATGTTGGTTTTGCTAATACATGGTACTCGCTTGCTTTTGGATCTTGGCGCCACCCTTTTCTGGCTACTGAGAACTGATACCTATCTATGTTGTTTTCCTTGGTATACTAAAATTCAGAAGCATGCATAGTTTTGTTCTGCATGCTTGGCCAGAGTGTTATTGATACATGACATACCTTGGAAAAGTATGGCTGTTTCCTGTTTCCTTCTACGTAAATTTAATTCCAGCTATCCCCTGCCTTCCTTAGCACTGTCAAGAAACCCACAGGTTACAACTCCCACTTCCCAAATCCGATCTGAACCCCGATCAGTCCCACCGCCGATTGTGGCCGCCCGAGCATGATGTTTGATTTTGGCAGCAAGAGGACATGAGAAAGATCTTCTCCATGTTATGTGGGTCCCTAATACACCCTCATCGTGCCGCCGCGTCCCCTCCCGCGCTTGGGTCTTCCCTGAGCCACTAGCGTACCTCGCCGACGTGAGGAATTCCACCACTGCGGAGGCCTTCTTGAGTGATGGCCACATTGTCCAGGTCACCGTTTGCATCACCAACCAGCCTTCTATCTGTGTGTCCACTGCCCTTGCCTCATGGAAGACGGTTGTGGCAGGCCCAACGTCATCTGCTCTGAGAAGGATTTGCTTGTTGTCTCCATCCTCTTCCTACCCATCCTCAGAGGGCGACATGGGTACTTCATCTACAAGGCCAACCCCATGCCATCGTTGTGCCTGCTCCCAGGTCCCCACCAGCGCATACTCACATCCTCGGATCTCGGCCTCTTTCCCTATGATAACAACGTCCATTTAATCCTGGCTGCGCTGTGGTATTCACCGATCCCTTGGGGTTTGATCTCCCCCAGGACTTGGGTTTGGAGGTGTAAAGTGCCGTAGGTGGAGCTGTCGTTCCATGTTAGAGCGTGGATGACCTAGTTTCTAGCTTCCAAGGTGATTCACTTTGGAGAAGCTCGAATGGGTTGATCTTTGGATGGGGATTCTATTCTACAAAATGCTCACCAAAATGTGTGTGGCGCGCTTCATCGCATTTCCTAAGGTGATGCCTGGCAACATGAACAACACAAAATTGTATTTCTGTCCAGTTTAGAATGTTTGCATACAGTAATGGCATGATCAAGTTTGCCGAGATAAAAATATAAGAAAGACCAGATATTGATTAAAGGTCGTATGATGACATGGATATGGAACGACTTCTTGCGACCAATGAATCAAGGGATTCATAGCTTATGACAAGAAAATCTCGGTTGACTACCCAAGTCATTCTATGTTGTTGCCTGACTTGACTCCGAGTGACACCTATGCAAGAGTGTTGACATTAAAGGACCCACTAGCATCTCACCTGTCTTGCACTTGACCTGTGATTGTGATAATATTGTTTACTTGTTGTGTAAATCAAAATTTTGAAGCATAAAGACATGGCTGATCACAATTGACCTGAAAAGAAGATGTTGGTTGATATGGCACCATTTTCTTTCAAAGGATATACCTCAGCCCGCCCTTGTGCATTGTCCAAGTATCTGAACATAGTTCCAGGTAATTATGCTAATGCTTGCATGTTGATCATTTGATTTCTTCTTGTAGTCAAAGTACTTTATTAATGTTTTTCTTGTGAATGAAGTAGTGTTATGATTATGAGTATGTTTCAGTATGGAGATGAGAAACATGTTTAGTGGTGTATCTCTGTTATCCACTACACTGGGTAGGGTTCACATATTACTCATGTCCTAATGAACAAATATAAATTTGGTTACAACTTCTAGTTGGGTTGATGGTTGTAAGTAAATTACTAAAGCCACATGCACCCCTTAGTTTGCTATTGCACCCTTGGTTTTCTGATCTAGAGTCCACCTTGCATGTGCGATGTTTATTGTGCAAATTGCATTTTGTTAACATGTGGTTGCTAAGTCTAGCATTAAATCCTGATAGTTGTGATACTGTATGGGTAAGAATTAAATGGACAAGCATTTATTGTTGTCAAAATTTACCCGCATGTGTGGTTCTCAACCTTTGAAATATTTGGGTGTTCTAATTGATCAACAAAGACATGCATGAGAGGATGTTCAGTGTCAGGTTATAGAGGATAGTACTACATCCAAACAAACTAAAAAAGGATTTGTGCAACATTCAATTCAGTCAGCTAAGCAACTAAAAATATTGTATGTGACCTAGAGACGTGAATGTGAACTCGTCCTTTAGCCTTTTTTCCAGAGTACCCGACAATCAGTTGTGGACTTTTGTGGCTAAACTCTCAATTGAACTCAATACCTTATAATTGATCAGTAGATATATCCTGACCAATCAATGCGATTTTGGTTATGAATGAGTTAATGGGATTCTTATATTTGGTGTATTCTGGTGTTGTGATGCATAAGAAACACGATGACCATAAATTGATTTTGGACCCTCTGATGCTCATTTATCTCATGTGTCCCTGATGCATCAATGGAAGGTACTTTAGGAGGATAGTGTGGAGCTTTTGACAAAGACATTTTGCTCTTAAGCGCCATCCTCATCATGTCAAAAGCCAAATCAAGCTTCCCCTAAAATGCAAACATGGAGATGGAGATCCTTTACGGTGGCCGTAGCTTTTGTTGTCCATCCTCTACAAGACTCTGTTATTGCCATTTTATTCATTGGGCTATTTTGTGTTCCTATGACTAGCTACCTACCATTTAAGTATTGTTAGTTTAACATTATGTGTAGTTCTATCACAAGTATTTTGGTATGGTTAACTGGTTTCTCCAATTTGTGGACCCTGTCTATCTAGTTTGCTTTCATGATAACCAAGTAGTGAAAAATCATACCGCTGGTCGAAAATATCTAAGGTTTGGCACGAGAACTTGTTATTTTGCAAACCTCCTAAACAAAGTATCTCTACTTATAAGATTGATTTAACTTATTGTTCCACTTATAAACCATGTGGCAATAGAAACCTAAGACAAAAGTAAATATAAAATCAAAGTCGTTATGCATCAGTTGGACATGCAGACACAAATAAATAGCTCCTACCACAATGTATGTTTAGCATGCCTTACCAAAGAGACACATGGGAGATATTCAAGGAATTGTTTCCACACTAATGCATTTTCACACGACCAAGTGGTATGCTGTTAGTAAGGGAAATGGGGAAACAAAAATAGAAATGATAAAATCAACAAATTAAGAAAGCTAGTTCCACATTTCCCTGCCCCATCCCGCTCCAATCCCAAACCCTAGCCTATTGGAGTACCACTTGTCACTTTGCCTCTATTACAAAACCTAGCCTACTAGACCCCACCACTCATCGCTTTGTCACAATCTCGGATCCTAGCCTGCTAGACACTACCATTTGTCGCTCTGACATAATCTCAAACCCTACCCTAGCAAACCCCATGATCAGTTGTCCTCTGCCCGCAATCCCTGATTCAATCCACGAGGATCCAGAGGAGTCCTTCAAGGATATTCATACTATTAAACACTTGAAGCACCACACAGAATTACCATCGCGAAATCTCACACAATCAAGCCCTATGCATGCTGGCCATGATGTCATGAACAAATATAGAGGTATGGTTATTATCGAGAGCAACAACTCAAACCCCATTGCATAGACACACTATGTGGCTTGAGCATGTCAGCATGGGATTTATGATCTGAGCTTGATGCCACCAATACAAAGGTTAGCATATGTCTTCTACTTTATTACTTTGTATTTGGGTTGTATCCACGCTTCCCTGCGTAAGGGATTCAGCTGTTTTTAAATCGAGCAGATCGAGGTGATGAGTGATCATATCAGGTTTTGATCTAGCTCTATGACCCTCAGTGGAACCCTAGTAGACCTATGTGCTCCTCTTCATTGTTATGCATTGCCCCTAGCTTTTGTGTATTTGCTATGATTAGTTTTTTGTAGTCTAGCATGGTTTACATTTTAACATTATTTGCTTAGCTTCTTGTAGTTTAGCATCTCTTATACTTTTAGCATTTTTTTGGTTAGTTCTTTGAGTTTAACATACTTTACAAATTAAGCTTTTATCTGGTTAGTTCTTGCAATTTTATGAGGTTTACACTTTTAGCATTTATGTAGTTGTTGCATTTTAGTGGTTTACAATTTTAGCACTTCACTGATTAGGTTCTTGTAGGTTAATGGCATTTACACTTTTTGCACTTAATTGGTTAGTTTCTTGCAATTTATCTAGTTTATACTTTCAACATTTATACTTGATCTCACGCACACATGATGAAGTTTGTAACAAAGTAATTTCCCGAGGGTGCCTTTGAAAACTACATCTTGCCCATTAGGTGGAGAGCTGGCTTGTGCAACTGAGGCACTCTGGAGAAATTCAAGTAAGTGCTGATCATGTATGCCAGATAAACAAAGATGAGGTTATTGAACAGATGGACAAAGTTGTTTCCTCCGAGCTAGATTAGTTGACCATGACATCTATATCCAAAGTGGGCATCTGCTCCAATGGGTGCAAGTGGAACAATGTGGTTTATTGTTGGGGGGAGGGTTACCACTACTTCACATTCTTTGGCCCATTGCGCAAGAAAGAGAGCTAAGCGGGCGAGAAAAAAATCCAATGATGAAAATCTAGGTGTTGTCGTGGTGACCTAATGAGGCTGCATTGACCGTTTGTGTTTGATAGTTTGCACCATTATATTGGATGATTTCTTTCCTTTTATCACATTGATCATGTGAATTCTATGTTGTATCATCTATTTGTTTTATCATATTATGCAGGGAATCGAGACTTTTTGTTTTGGCAAGAGTTCCAATTTGGGAGAAATTCCATGTTTGCCATTTGAAAGCTATTAAGTTATAGTTCTAACTTCAAAAGTAAATTGCTGACACATTTGCCCATACAACCATCACAAGTAAATCAGACATGTCTTGCCCACACCATGAAGCAAAATATGGGGCATGTGTTGTACCCACAAATGTTTTTGGGATAAGGTGAAAGGAAACATGGGTCTTGCCTTTTCCGCTAGAATGTAGAACAAGATTTAGGTTTAGGATTAGCTGTTCGGAAAGAAAGCTAGGTTTATGAATGAACAGAACATGAAGCAAGGCAAATTATGGACTGGCACCAATGAAATTTGGTGGCCATCGGCACAACAATTTTTTTTGATTGTCCTTGAAAACCTCATTTTGCCTATCGCCTACAGAGCCGGTCTATGTAACTATGATGTCATGGAGAAATTCAATGAAGAGTCGATCGTGGATGAAAAGCTCAAGAAATATGTGGTTGTCTAATAGATGGAACAAGATGTATGGATGATAGGATATGTTAGTCCAATAAAAAATAATAATAAGTATGCCAAAGTGTATGTAATTGATAACAATATAGCAGGAATCATACAAATATTGTAGATATGTTTGGTACGTATCATCTTCTACCATCTCCTCTTCCACATCTCACTCTCTTTCTCACCATCGTTCCACCACCATGAACCCCTCCGCACCAACCTTCGATGGACAACACTGCTACTCGGGTGATCGCGTGGTACCCACTTAAAGTTTGTGAAGTATATGCAGGTGTACTCTCGGTTCAACACCATGGACGAGATGATCAAGGAAGGAGAAGTTGTGCTCTCACATGCAATGAATACTGAGATAGAGATGATGAAGCCTGACCCTGCCAAAGGTACTATGCAGGTGGACATACTGTTGTGGCCATGGATGAGGATAAGTTGGCAGATCAAGGTCAGAGAGCTATATGGTCCAAGTACAGGTCTACCATTGTGGTGGCACCGACCACCATTGTTCTAGAGGATGATAATGAGGAGGAGATGGTGGACATTGGCAATACCAAAGCAGTCGAGATAGTGGCCAGGTTTCTTGAGCCTGGCTCCTCTATAATGTCGTTGTAGGTCGAAGAGTACCAGCATCAAGGTTACCACCATTCAAAGTACCTCTAGGCCCGCCATGTCTAGTTAAGATAAAGGTTTTCTCATTTATCATAACCCCCTTTTTATCAAAATCCTTCCCAATACCCTTGTACAGACTAACTGAGCAAGCCTTAAATGAACTCCCCTAGTTTAATCAATGCCACAACATACCACTTTCCATTTAATCGACGTGTGAATTTTAATCGATGGATAAACGATGCCTTAATTGATCCATGCGAAGGTGTGGAGAGAGGGCATACCTCCATTGACGAAGGCATATGGGAGAGAGAGAATCAGTGATGAAGCCGATGTGTGCCACTGGTGCTTGCCATCCAGATCTTGCCTCCTACGATGGTCACTGCCGCTGGAGAGAATGAAGATAGGGGATCCTGAGCATTGAGAAATGTGTGAGGGGATTTATGGTTCCACATCGGGAAATAATGTGGTGTCTCTCGCGGGCCCCACACGAGCAGCCGCTTGCAACCATGTGTGGTCACTCACATCGCTCGGGCCTAGCTCATTGGAAGTAGTTGATTGGGCTGTTCCTCTAGACACAGGCCGAATGGTGCTCTAATTGTCATGCCATGTAGGCGAAATAGTAAAAGCAGGCATCCAAATGGGTTAATTTGGCTCCCCAAAGCCTGCATGAGCCTCGCAAAGCCTACCAAACACACGATAAGGGGTGGACTGTAGTAATGTTGTGGTGCGGCATCAGCTCCTTCGATTGTCCATGTACATCCCCGTCCCACTCTTGTCATTCCTCTTGGCATGCCTCTCTATCCTATCGGTCGTCCTTAACTATATCGAAAGTGCCTCCGTAAGATCTAGCGGTCCCACCTCACCACATCTCATCTTCAATTGGCGTATGGCTCTCCTAGTTGACCACGAGCCGTGATAGTGTTGGCTTTTCGTTGGTTGGTCGTCGGTATACCCGTGGTGTGGGATTTTGTGGTAGTTCAACCCCCTCCTTCTTTGGCTCGGACAGATTGAGGATGCAATCCAAACTTATTTCCCACCATGTCGGTTGTGTTTATCTTTGATTCCGATCTTGGATAGCTTCATCTTTTGTTCTTTCCCATACCTTTCTCCCCTTGGGTTTGTACATGTCCACACCTCGGTCCTCCTTCTACGACATGGATGATTATCGTTTTGACAACATCAGGCTACTAGATTCATAGCTTGGTGACATGGTGTCTATGATCACACAAGTGGTGGCATCTCAAGGCTAATGGTGGTTTTGTCCATCTATTACATGTGCTTCAATCACTGTCATTGTCGTTGCTATGGTAGTCACATTGTTTGGGTTATAGTGGATTGGTGTCCACGCCTTAGCGGTGGACAGTTATTGCTATCTTGCATTGTGTTGTAATTTTACTTGTATGTTGGTTTCAGTCATCTCTTGGTTGCACAACATCAACTCTTGGATTGCCTATCTTAAGGCCGGTTAGGTTCTTATGTTTGTTTCAAGTGTCATGCCTCTCTGGAATGTTGTATGGTTTGTTCCTTCTTTGGATTTGTATAATCTTCTTTCTTAGTGAAATCATATGCAACTCTCTTGCATGGTTCGAATAAAATCTCCAACATGGCTTAGAAAGTATATCTTACATTCTAGGTGTTTTGTGTGCACCATTCTCAATGTTTGGTATAATAGCTTAGAAAATTAAACATGAAGAAATTATGAAGCATTGAGAAAAATGCCATAGGAGAAAAAATATATATATATATATCCATAAGAACTCTTGGTATTCTCTCATGGATGTGATGGTTCATTTTGTTCCACTACACAAAATAGCAAAACCCCACTTCTCCATCTCTCTACCTCTCTAGCGCTATACGGGTGGTACATTCTTAGCTATCGCTTGTTATAAAGTTCCACCTTAATGAATAGACATGCGGCTCTCATGCATGCCACTTATCAGTGGCTTGATTTGAGCAATGCTCATTGTGGCATACATCACAACACCTATTTGCTATGACACAGTCAATTCGGCCGAGCGAGCTTGAACTCCATACATAGCCCATCATGTCCCACTAAGTTTGTTGTTTCCAACCTCACATGTGTGTATGAATAAGAATCCCAATTGTGATAAATATCTTGCCTATTTTCTGTGTTCATGAAATAAAATAGAAACAAATCTAGACATAGATTCATGAATAACGTGTGTACTTGCATTTGGCAAGAAAATTATGGTTGTTTGTGTTCCTCCATATAAATGAAATGGAAGTCTGGCAACTATGAGTGCATACCTTTTATTTGGCAGAACACTCCATTCGCCATACGTTGTCTTGAAAGTGCAAAGTTGTATATGTTTCCCTAATACCTTGGAATTTTCACTTACCTTTTAGTTATTTCTAAAAACGCCTTTTAGTATTATGATAAGAGGCATATGAGCTTGATTCATCTTGGTGATTTTCTGGCGTAGTTTACTTTTCATTTGAGTAAAATGCGCCCTTATTCCATTAACTCAAATTGATTGCACAATAGAGACTAACAACATGGAAAGTGATCACATTTGGGCCATAAAATGATTAATTTTATCAAATAAGGCCAAAACTAATTCCGGACGGAAAACTGATCACGTGGCTACCACGTGAGATTATCTTTAATATCTTGTAAACATACAATTTTTCTACATAGGTCTTTATGCAACAATGTCGACGTTGCAACTGACTTATGCAATTGCTTCGGCTCAAATCGATCAGCACATAGGTTTCCCTTTGTTTGCGTGAAGGAAAAAAATTAAAAGGTTGCGTGTTCCATGAGACTTGAATCCGCAAAGCGAGTTTGTTAGCAATGGGCTTTATAAGCACTAGAACACCAAGATCTTTGCATATAAGGATTTTGTGGACAATATATATTACAACACAAGGATATGGTTACTTGTTTCAAAAGTGCGTTTATAGGATATATAAGATAAGTGCATGTTTGATGGGACTCGAAATGACACCCTACCGAAGGGGGGGTACATGTTAACCACTAGAATGCAAAGTATTTTTTTGTGTCTATAGGAATGCACAATGTATTTAGAAGTCGAGGATTCTTCTGCCATTGCAGCTAATTCAGCTTCCACAAGAATTGATTTTGCTGCCATGTCATTTGATTGGGAGAAAAGTGGCAACAGATCGATCACAATAGAAGCAAAGTGATCAACTGATTAGATCAAATGGGCACCCTTGCAAAGAAAAGAACTCCTCCAAAAACCTGCATGCAACATAACAATAATGGTTAGTGAGTGTTGGTTTTGCCCTTAAGATTATTTGTTCCAGCCTTGTTGAATGGACCAAAAAACCATTAATTATTGTTATTTTTTGAAAGCAAGCAAACAAGGAAGAAGTCAACACAATTGCAAAAAGAGCCCTCCATACATGGTCCATTGTGTCCCACTGGGTTGCTTTTTCCAACTTTCCATGTGCTTATGCCTATGGCTCGAGTGTGATGACTATCTTGCCCTTTTTTGCAAAAAATGTAAATTAAGTAGATCTGCACATAGATGGTTGAATGGCGTGCGTATGTTCCATTCGGTAAGAAAATCATGGTTGTTTGTGTTGTCCACATAAATGGAATGGAAGACTAGCAACTATAAGTGCATACCTTTTTATTTGGTACGTAGAACACTCAAATTTCCATATTTTCTGGAAAGTTGTAAGATCCATATGTTTCCATAACACATTGGAAACTTTAACTCGCCTTTTCGTTACTTGTAGATACATCTTTTAGTATTATTACATTGGCATATGAGCTTGATTCATCTTGATGAATTTATGACTATTTTCCTTGTCATTTTGATGGTGTCCTCCATTCTAGTGCATTCGATGTCATCATGTGATGATGTGAATTTTGTAGTCTCTTAACTGGATTTCCCTTTTACTAACCGGTGAAATAAAAGACTTGCCATTGATTAAAAGAAGTGAATACATACCCTAAGGAACAAATTATTACAATGCCCGAGATAACACATGCCACTCAACCACGCAGGGAGAGGGCACATGGAGGGCCACATGTTTAGCAAACATTGGGAGTGTCGACCAATCCTGCTCCACCTCAAATCCTCGCCACCAAAAATCACCATTGAGTTGGACCCGTAGCCGAATGCGGGTGATGAAGATGATGGCCGACAACCTAAAGGAGGATGAATACAACTTCATCTAGCAAATTCTGGACAGAGAGGATAAATATCTCATCAACACCGTGGATCCTTTAGAACAACATGCACCGGAGAGGAATATGCCCCTTAAGCAGGTTATGGCCTCCTAAAAGAAGCTAAAGTGAGACCAAAGACCTTCTTGCCAAGGATATGCATCCGAAGACAGCAAATTTGGCCTCCAAGATAGGAGGTTGAGATGGATGGTTGCCACTACGTGCACAAGAATTTGACAGAGACTCCCCTCCAGCCAGAGTAGTAGATGTGGTATTGCTCAATCTCCAACTCAAGTGAAGAGAATCGCTGCCTATCCATGGAAGAAGAAAGAGCATGCACCGGTTCCAAAGGAGGTTTGTTCAGTTTCTTGGAGACCAATAGTGAAGTATGAGATCTCCAAAAAAAGGATTTTTTTGTGTCATTGGAGGTATAATGGATTGATGGGCATAAATTTTCTGGAGATTAAGGGCTAGGGGTGGGGCAACGATCCAGAGAGATCCCCGACGAAACCTTTGGTCGACGGCTTGGCACCATCATGGGGCCAAAAATTGAAATGGGAGAAAATTACTGGGGAATTCACTAGAAGAGAAGGGATCTTATTTAGAAGGGCACCTATAGGATGAGTCAAGCAGAGGCCCTTGACGAGGAAGGTGGTGATGGAGACCATACAAAGGATGACCTTGATAGGAGCTCATGTTCGACATATTATGCTTGCTTTGGCTTGCCACTGGCCCTAGATTTTCTTCAGCATGTGCTTTGAGTGTCTATAAAACTATATTTCTTTGTAGCTCAATTCTAATATTAGTCATGTACCTATTGTTGCGTATTCGACACTTTAGTGTGCCGCACTGTTCCCAATGATCCCACCTTCTGTATGAAAACAGAGATAAAATTGATGTTGTTTTTTCTAATACATGGTACTCGCTTGCTTTTAGATCTTGGATGCCACCCTTTTTTGGCTACTGAGAACTGATACTTGTTTGTTTGTTTTCCTTGGTATGCTAAAATCTACCAGTAAGCTTAATTTTTTCTACTTGCTCGGCTAGAGTGTTATCGGTACATGGCATACCATGGAAATGTATGGCTATTACTTATTTCTTTCTATCAAGATTTTATTTCCAACCGTCCCCAACCAGCCTCCCTCAACACTCACAAGAGACCCATAGGACGCAACCCCCACTTCCCAAATCTTATATGAACCCTAATTATTCCAACCACTGATCACTGTCTCCCAAGCATGATGTGCGATTTCGGCAGCAAAGAGGACATCTGCAAGATATTATCCATTTCATGCAGGTCCCTTCGCACCCGCATCGTGAAGCAGTGTCCCCTTCCTCCGCCTGGTGTTCCTCGAGCTACTGGTGTACCTTGCCGACGTAAGGAATACCGCCACCATGGAGTCCTTCTCAAGTGTGGCCACATTGTCTAAGTTACTGTCTGCATCACTACCTAGGCTCCTACCTGTGCATCCACTGCCCTGGCCTCAAGGAAGATAGTTGTGGCAGGCCTAAAATCGTCTTCATGGAGAAGGACTTCCTCGTCCTCTCCATCTTCTTCCTGTCCATCCTTAGAGGGCAGCACGAGCACTTCGTCTACAAGGCTAGCCTCGTGTCATCATTGTGTCTTGACCTCCTGCCCTACGATGATGATGGCCTTTTCGTCCTGGCCATGCTATGCTATTCACAGTCCTTTGGGTTTTACCCTCCATATCTCATCCTCCAAGATGTGGGTTTAGAGCTGTAAAGTGCCACAGGTGGAGCTATCGCTCCATGTTAGAGCACGAATGACCTTGTTTCTAGCTTCTAACGTGATTCGCTTTGGAGAAGCTTGGATGGGTTGATCTCTGGACGGGGATTATGTTCTGCAAGGTGTTCTAAAAAATGCGTGTGGCACAATCTCAATTCCTAAGGTGATGTGTGGCAACAAGGACAACATGAATATGTCTGTGTGACCGGTTTGGAATGTTGCATATAGTAATGGTATGATCAAGTTTGCCGAGATAGAAAAATATGAAAGACCAGATGTTGATGAAAGGTCGTATGATGACATGGATACACTCTATGAGTTAGACTACTTGACAAACCCCAAAAATTTGGTGGATGGCCATGACATGGTACAAAATGACTTCTTGGGACCATTGGAGCAAGGGATTCATGGCTTATGACAAGGAAATCTCTGTTGACTACCCAAGTCATTCTATGTTTTTTCCTGGCCTGACCGTGAGTGATACCTATGCAAGGGAGTTGACACTGAAGGACCTGCAAGCATCTCACCCTATCCTGAGATGGACTTGTGATTGTGGTGATGTTGTTTACTTGTTGTGTAAATTTAAATTTTAAAACATAAAGACATGGCCAATAACTTTTGACTTGAAAAAGAATATGTTGGTTGATATGGCACCATTTCATTTCAAAGGATATTCCTCAGCCCACCCTTGTGCATTGTCCAAGTATCTGAACATAGCTCCAGATAATTATGCTATTGCTTGATTATTGATCATTTGATTTATTATTGGAGGCAAAGTACTTTGTTAATGTTTTCCTTTTAAAGTAAGTGTTACAATTATGAGTACGTTCCAGTATGGAGATTAGAGACATGTTTTAGTGGTGTATGTCAGTTATCCACTACACTGGGTAGGGTACATATATTACTCATGTCCAAATGAACAAATATAAGTTTGGTTATAACTTCAGCTAGCTTGGTGGATGTAAATCAATTAATAAAGACACATGCACCCTTAGTTTGCTGATGCACCCTTGGTTTTCTGATCTAGAGTCCACTGTGCATGTGCGATGTTTATTATGTTGATTGCATTTTGTTCACACGTGTTTGCTGAGTCTAGCATTAAATCTTAATAGCTGTCATTCTGTATGGGAAAGACTCAAATGGAAAAGCATTTATTGTTGTCAAAATTTACCTGCATGTGTGGTTCCCAACCTCTGAAATATTTGGGTTTTCTAATTGATAAAAAGACATGGATCATAGGATGTTCAATGTCAGGTTATAGAGGATAGTACTGAAGCCAAACAAACTAGAAAAGGATTATGCAAAATACAATTCAGTCATCTAAGCAACTGAAAATATTGTATGTGACCTAGAGACGTGACTGTGAACTCTCCAGGGATAAATCAACTTCTAACCACATCATGTTTTGCTGTGCTTTAGCCTTTTTTGTGGATTACATGACAAGCAGGTGCAGACTTTTGTGTCTGAACTCTCAGTTGACCCTGATACCTTACAATCAGTAGATATTTCCCGACCACTTGATGTGATTTTGCTTATGAATGATTTAATGTGATTCTTATATTTGGTATACTCTGCTTTTGTGATGCATAAGAAACACGATGCCCATAAATTGATCTTGGACCCTGTGATGCTCATTTACTCAAGTGTCCCTAATGCAATAACGGAAGGTACTATAGGAGAATAGTGAGGAGCTTGTGAAAAAGACATTTTTCTCTCGAGCGCCATCCTCATCATCTCGAAAGCCAACTCAAGAACCTAAAATGCAAACATTGAGATCTTTTGTAGTGGCCCTAGCTTTCGTTGCCCGTCCTCTGCAAAACTTTGTTATTGCGATCTTATTCACTGGGCTAGTTTGTGTTCGTGTGACTAGCTACCTACCATTTTAGTATTATCAGCTTAACATTATGTGTAGTTCTATCGAGTATGTTTGTATGGTAAACTGGTTTCTCCAATTTGGGGACCCTGTTTGTCTAGTGTGCTTTCATCAAAAACAAGTAGTGAAAAGGCATGCTATTGGTCTAAAATATCTAAGGGCCGGCAAGAGAATCTGTTTGCTATATGTGGAAGATTAGTTCTGATCACATCTAATTTAAGTACCAATACAACACCCTTTCTACATGCTTCACTCTTATAGCCCTCCAAAAATTTCGAAAAAGGAGTAGACTTTTTTATGTAGACATGAGGTAACGGGGTTAGGGGACAAAAAGTCACCTAGTTAATTTGGTGTCAGTTAGTGTGTTCCCAAATCAAGTGGTTGATCTTAACTTGGCAATGATGAATAAGGATTTTTTTTGGAAATGGTTATAGAAGCATCAAAATGGAAAGGGGTTACTTTTGCCGACAAAAAACCCTATTGGCAGATGTTATTTCAAGTTGAGTGTTTTTTTTTGAACTACAGGACAAGAGTGGGGACACCCCTCTCTCAACTCACCAGCTGGCAAGGCTGCCGAATCTAATGGAGAGAGAGGGATCTGGGGAGGAGGAGAAACACGGGCTAGGTGTGGAGGAGAGAGGTAGAGAAAACAAGGTGGGGGCACACATTTGTAGCCATGTCGGTTGTGGAACCTTAACTTTGATGCCACCAAGTTGTTTCCCCTGGGCTAGATTAGTTGAGCATGAAATCTAGCACTAAAGTGGGCATATGCTCCAATCGGTGCACGTGGAACAATGCAGTTTAGGGTTGGGGAGAGGGTTACCACTACTACACATTCTTTGGCCCATTTCGCAAGAAAGAAAGCCAGGTTAGTCGAGAAAAAAATCCAATTATGAAAATCTAGGTGAGCGAGTCCTGGATTAGGGGGTGTCCGGATGGCCGGACTATGACCTTTGGCCGGACTCCCGGACTATGAAGATACAAGATTGAAGACTTCGTCCCGTGTCCAGATGGGACTTTCCTTGGCATGGAAGGCAAGCTTGGCGATACGATATGTAGATCTCCTCCCATTGTAACCGACTCTATGTAACCCTAGCCCTCTCCGGTGTCTATATAAACCAGAGAGTTTTAGTCCATAGGACGAACAACAATCATACCATAGGCTAGCTTCTAGGGTTTATCCTCTCTGATCTCGTGGTAGATCTACTCTTGTACTACCCATGTCATCAATATTAATCAAGCAGGAGTAGGGTTTTACCTCCATCGAGAGGGCCCGAACCTGGGTAAAAACATCGTGTCCCTTGTCTCCTATTACCATCCGCCTAGACGCACAGTTCGGGACCCCCTACCCGAGATCCACCGGTTTTGACACTGACATTGGTGCTTTCATTGAGAGTTCCTCTGTGTCGTCACTTTTAGGCCTGATGGCTTCTTCGATCATCAACCACGACGCGGTCCAGGGTGAGACTTTTCTCCATGGACAGATCTTCGTATTTGGTGGCTTTGCATTGCGGGCCAATTCACTTGGCCATCTGGAGCAGACCGAAAGCTACGCCCCTGGCCATCAGGTCAGATTTGGAAGTTTAAACTACACGGCTGACATCCGCGGAGACTCGATCTTTGACGGATTCGAGCCACAGCCGAGCGCGCCGCACTATCACGATGGGCATGATCTAGCTCTGCCGCCGGACAGTGCCCAGAGCGCCGACCAGGTGTCCGCTGCGACCCTTAGCTCGGAGCCGACTGCGCCGGTCGACGACATGTGGCTGGACGCCGCCTCGGGGGCTGCAATCTCTACGGCGATCGAGCCAAACACCAATCTTGTCCTTCGTGGAGCTCGTGACTCCAAGGTGCCGGACTCCTTTCCGGACTCTGAATCTTCCGCACCCCTCCCGATAAAACCCAATTGGGCTCCGATCATGGAGTTCACCGCCGCGGACATCTCTCAACACTCGCCCTTTGGCGACATCCTGCATTCACTGAAGTCTCTCTCTTTATCAGGAGAGCCCTGGCCGGACTATGGTCAGCAAGATTGGGATGCGGACGACAAAGAAATTCGAAGCCCACCCACCACCCACCTTGTAGCCACTGTCGACGGTTTAACTGACATGCTCGACTTCGACTCCGAAGACATCAACGATATGGACGCCGATGAATAAGGCGAACAAGAACCAGCGCCTATAGGGCACTGGACAACCACCTCATCCCATGATGTATACATGGTGGACACACCTAAAAGAAACAACGACGATGATCAAAAGGGCACAACAAGGGATCGTTCCCTCGAAAAGCAATCAAAGCGGCGGCGTAAGCGCCGTGCCAAACCCCACCTCGACAGAGACCCAACCATAGAGCAGGACGAACCGGCGGACAAGCCGTCGAGCAACCGTCCGAACAGGGAAACTTGGATAAACAAACCGAACAACCCGTCCCCGGTGAAGATAATAGTTCGGACGACCTCACGCCGGACAAGTTGCTGGAGAAGAAGAACCTCCACCAAAGGCTCGTCGCCATTGCGCGTAGCCTGAAAAAGCAGAGGCGGAAGCTCAAAACAGCGGAAGATGCACTCAGAATCAGATGGGGCAAAGTACTCAACACCGCACACAAGTACGGCGACAGTCACCACACAAAGAGCTATCCAAAACGAAAATTACTACCGGAATTTTGTGAGGAGGCCTTAGAGCCCCCACAGTCAAAAAAAAGGAAGCCACCAGGTCGGATAGACGACCCCATGACCGACATAGAGCGGCAAAGAATGCCGCGCTCAATCCGGCAAGCGATCTGCACAAGGATTCGCATCAAAAAGACGGCCCAACTAGATCTATCTACGGGCCAAGAAAGCAAGCTCTAGTAAGCAATGCAACGCAACAAATATCCGAACATCGCACCACACCCAAATACAGGGGCGCCGCACATCCCCTATGTTTCACCGGCGAGGTGCTGGACCATGAATTTCCAGCGGGATTAAAGCCCGTAAACATAGAGGCATACGGTGGAACAACAGATCCTGGAGTCTAGATTGAGGATTATATCCTCCACATACACATGGCTAGAGGAGATGACCTCCACACTATAAAATACTTACCCCTCAAGCTCAAAGGGCCAGCCCGGCATTGGCTTAAAAGCCTTCCCTAAAACACCATAGGAAGTTGGGAAGAGCTCGAGGATGCTTTTCGGGCAAATTTTCAAGGGACCTATGTCCGACCTCCGGATGCAGACGATCTAAGTCATATAACTCAACAACCTGGAGAGTCAGCCCGGAAACTCTGGAACAGATTTCTTACTAAAAAGAATCAGATAGTCGACTGTCCGGACATCGAAGCCCTAGCAGCTTTCAAACATAGCGTTCAAGACGAATGGCTCGCCAGACACCTCGGCCAAGAAAAGACAAGAACAATGGCCGCACTGACAAGCCTCATGACACGCTTTTGTGCAGGAGAGGATAGCTGGGTGGCAAGAAGCAGCACCAGCGACCCAAGTACATCCGAAGTCAGAGATGGAAACGGGAAACCGCGCCATAGCAAGGAACAACGCCGGATCAAGGATAACAGCCCGAAGAGCACGGCAGTAACCGCCGGATTCAAAAGCTCTCGGCAGAATAAGAAAATGCCGCCCCCCAAAGATAATAGGGACGAGCTATCTAACCTCAACAAAATCTTGGACAAAATATGCCAAATCTACAGTACTCCCGGGAGGCCTGCAAACCAAACCCACAGAGATTGTTGGGTCTTCAAGCAATCCGGCAAACTCAACGCCGAACACAAGGGGCTCAACATACCAAGCGAGGATGACGAAGAACCCCACAAGCAGAGCACCGGAGAACAAAAGAAGTTCCCGCAAGAAGTCAAAACAGTAAATTCACTTCATGTGACAAAAGGGAAAAACAGAGTGGCGCCTATGGAGATACGCGTCATACGGCCTGTCCTAGAGGATTCCCGCCACTGGTTGTTACAACCAATCACCTTCGATAATCAAGATTACTCTAGAGGTATCCGGAACGCAGGCTGGACTACCTTGGTCTTAGATCCGATAATTGATGGACTCCACTTTACACAAGTCCTAATGGACGGCGGCAGTGATCTAAACCTGCTATATCAGGACACAATTCGCAAAATGGGGATAAACCCAGCAATAATTCGCCATGGCAACACTTCCTTTCAAGGGGTCATGCCAGGCCCAGATACCCATTGTATGGGTTCCCTCTTGTTAGAAGTTATGTTCAGCTCCCCCGACAACTTCCGAAGTGAAAAGCTAACCTTCCACATCGCCCCATTCATAAATAGCTATCAAGCACTACTGGGACGCGAAGCTTTCACCTGCTTTAATGCAATACCACATTATGCATCCCTTACACTCAAAATGCCCGGTCCACGAGGCATCATCTCATTAAAGGGAAATATCGAGCGTCCCTCGAGCGCGGACGATGGTGCGGCTGCCTTGACAGTTGCACACTAAACTAGCTTTACTAGCTAGAGCACCTAAACAGGTCGTTCAAGACCTCGGACATGGCTCCACGAGTCCGGCGTAAACATACAAAGGCTTAATAGCCTCATACCCCTGTACAAGGTGCTCCGCGCGTTTACACCAAGAGACAATAAAGCTCAATTCTACCCATTTTCTGTATTATACTTTGTTTATCTTAACATAGATTTCTCGCACGATTGTTTTAAACTAAGTTCCTCTCTTTTACAGACGAACACCATGCTACACCCATCCAGGATACGACACAACGGAGACACAGGCACAGACGTACAATAGGGACCCGTTTCAAGGATTCTTTTCATATTAAGACCCTGCGTAAACCTTTTTTACTGTCTCTTGTTGATAACATCCCCCGATTTTTTGCTATAACCGAGGAGGAGGCTGGCGTCTTGGCACGTGGCCACGCCAGAATTTTGCATGTACCTGGACACTATGGGCTTCTTACCAAGGGCTTTTGTTCAGCCCGTTTTCATAAAGACCGAATACCTTAGGGAGTGTTCAGCGTCGCGAGTTTGGCCTTATATGCATCAGCTCCGAATCATGTCTTTGTTCAAATGTTGGGTTTGCCCGGCTCCTGTGTTTTGCTGCCTTACGTTCCGCTCTATCGGCTAAGGCGGCACCAGGAGAACTACTGCGATTGTGCCCCGGTTCGGCCAGGCGAGCACCTCAGTAGAGAAAGCCGAAAACTGACTGTCATGATATAGCGAGAGACTGGTCAACCACTCAATGACTTGCCGGAATCTTTAGGATTCCTCTGCATTAACGAAGGGCCGTTTCCCGGTCAGGCACACACACACCCCGAATTCGAGCGAGCGTGGTGCCCCTAGGGGCTATTCAGTAGCCCCACTGTCAAACTCCTATGGCTAAGTGAAAGTGATAAAGCATAATAGTCCGGTTGCCTAGTTCGCTACGCTATCACCTCCTTTATAGGACCAAGATGTTGGATCAAGTGTGAAAATGCACCTTCTGCGAACACCGCCGCATTATATGCGTGGGGGCTGAAGCCAACGACTGCCATCTTTCAGGTTATATACACATATACATTCACGGCCGCACAGGAGGTATTCTAATTCTTGAAAGCACAAGTATAAAAGGCTTTTATATTCCATCAAAACATTGCTTTTACAAACAGTACATGTTATTCGAACATAACATCCTTCGAGCACTGCGTCTCTACTAAACGAGCGCCCTGCAGAACTTCCTTAAAATAGTGCTCGGCAGGTACTCGGCTTTCGTCCGAATCTTGGGATACAACAGCACTGGCCTTCATCTCCGCCCATTCTGTCTTGACACGGGCAAGAGCCATCTGTGCACCCTCTATGCACGCTGACCTCTTCATTGCATCAATATGCGGCACCGCACCAAGGAACTGCTGCACCAAGCTAATATAACTCTTCGGCTCGGGCCCTTTCGGCCACAGATGACTCACGACATGCTTCATGGCAAGTCCGGATAACCTGTTCAGCTCCGCCCATGCGACCAAACGGTCGGATAACGAAAGTGGGCGCTCTGGGTTGAGGAACTGCGACCAAAACAGTTCTTCCAATTTGTGGTCATTTAGACCCCGGAAGTGTTCGGTCGCGTCCGCGGCACTCGCCGCCAAATCCAGATAAGTGTTCGCCGCACTCCACTTCCGGTCCAATGGAGCATACTTAGGATCCCCAAACTTAATCTGCAGCATATAGGGCTTTCCAGCCGTGATATCTCTGGCCTGACATAGCTCCTCCTTCATAGCTCTCATGGCAGAGCGAGTGTCCTTGGCCTCGGCAGTGACCTTTTCTAGGTCCTTCTGTGCCACCCTATCTTCTTTTTCAAGAAGCTCGCAACGGTCGACAGCATTCCTCAATTTTATAGCCATCTCGGCCATTTCCTTCTTGCTCTGGCAGTGAGCAGCCTGTTCAGCTTTTAGTTCTTTAGCCGCCTTTAAGGCAGCCGCATCGCTTTTCCTGGCTTGCTCCTTGTCTCGGGCAAGTTCCGCCTGAAGGTTCTCCATGGCAGCGGCACCATCTGCATTAAGCACACATGTTATAAGGTACAAGCATCAAGCTCCTCTTACCAGATGTCTTCGGAGACATTACATACCTTGTGCCTCGTCCAGCCGCTCATTGACAAGCGCGATGTTGGCATCTGCCACGTCAAGTTGCCGCTTTAGCTCGGCAAATTCATCAGTCCGGCTAGCCACCGAACACCTCGCCACCTACATAGGAAAGGAGACATATTATACCTCGGATTATGATCCTCTATGCACCGTCATTTTTGACAACACATAGAGTCTCAGGGGCTACTATCTATACATGGCACATTTTATATATGCGGATCTATCAAAAGGTACATCATTTCGCGTACCTCAAAACTTGTCAGTAAACTCTCGTACAATCCGCTTTCCGTGGATGAAATCCTTCTAATCACCGTGTTCATCAACACACGGTGTTCTTCTGAGATAGATGCTCGCCCGAGCAGATCCTTCAGCTCCTCCGACCGTGCACCGGACGGTGCCGGACTCGTCCGAAGACCTTTCTCGAGGTCCGGATTTGGAGAAACCCTCCGAGATGACACCTCGGGGTCGCCCGCCTTGCAAGACGGTACAACTGGGGGAGGCGTTCTGCTCTCCATCATCTCGGGACGAAGATCCCCTGAAGATGAGCTCTGCTGAGAAGGGTTGAGATCCGAACTGCAAGGTAAAATTTCGATTGTCTTCCTCGGAAATAAAACAGGGATGTCACTCATTTTAAACCCCTCTCTTTACTTACGGCTCGGTGGAGAGCTGATCCCCTTGGGGGCGCAATGCGGCCGGGGCACTCTCCGGTGCCGGACCCTCTGACGAAGATTTCTTCCCCCGCTTTGAGGCCGTCGCCTCTGGGTCTTCAGAGGCGGTCCTTTTCTTTCCCTGGTTAGGGGAATTCTCGATTCCTCCTTTCCTGACAGCCTCCTTCGCGGAGGCGGTAGCTTCTTGGTTCCCCTCTTCGCCTTCTTCCAAAGACGCAATCTCCAGCATCCTGGTCAACACAGGATCCGGCGTGGTCTCAGGGAGGGGGGCCGGACACCTGATAATCTTTGCTTTCGCTATCCACTCCTTTTCAAAGGATAGCTCTTCTAAGGGCAATTTTTATGATAAACATATGGGTAGCGTGTCCGGGTACAGGGCTACTTACTTGAGTGTCCGGGTGATTGCAGCTCAGACCTGCATCCTCGGACGAGTCTGGACACATTGCTTGTGATCCGAAGAACAATTTATACATCTCCATGGGCGTCGTGCCCATAAAATGTTGAAGGACTCGCGGTCCCTCCGGATTAAATTCCCATAGGCGGAGGGGGCGATGTTTGCAGGGAAGTATGCGGCGAATCAGCATAATCTGCACCACTACAGCCAAATTTATATGTCTTTCTAGGAGATCTTGAATGCGGCCCTGCAGCAAGGGCACGTCCTTGGACGCCCCCCCAGTTAAGCCCTTTATTGACCCATGACGCTAGTCGTGGTGGGAGACCTGAGCGAAAAGCAGGTGGCGCCACCCATGTGGTGCCTCTGGGAGCTGTGATGTAAAACCACTCTCGTTGCCATAAGCTGAACTCCTCTTGAAAAGAGCCCTCGGGCCATGGAGCGTTGGCAGTCTTGCTTATGATAGCACCTCCGCACTCAGTGTGCTGTCCCTCGATTATCTTCGGTTCTACCTTGAAGGTCTTAAGCCATAGTCCGAAGTGAGGAGTAATATGGAGGAAGGCCTCACACACGACAATGAACGATGAGATTTGGAGGATGGACTCCGGAGCTAAGTCGTGAAACTCTAGCCCGTAATAAAACATGAGCCCCCTCACGAAGGGATCAATCGGGAAGCCTAGCCCCCGAAGGAAGTGAGATGTGAACACCACGATCTCACCGGGCTGGGGAGTGGGGATAGCCTGCCCTGGAGCAGGCAGCCTATGCGAGATTTCGCCGGTTAGATACTTGGCATCTCTCAACTTTTGCACGTCTTCTTCCGTAACGGAGGAAGGCATCCACCAGCCTTGGAGGTCAGAGCCGGACATCATCGAAGGTCCGAAGCGCCTGAATCTGGAGCTTTGTGTGTTGGAACTCGAGGCGAGAGGCGGATTTGATGGGATTGAAAGAAAGGAGTCGATCCTTGGTCTCTTTATAAAGGGGTTGAATACCAAGAGCCCTCCCCGTTACCGTTTGGGACTCACTTTCAATTAAGAAGTCATACCCATGGCACGGTTGGGTTACCCACGCCCGTATTGATGAGAATCCCGGAATAAGGGGACACGATCTCTGCTTTGACAAGACGTGCCAAGGAAACCGCCTTGCTAAACACGCTGAGGTGGGACAGTAAAACGATTCGAATAAAGGCTTGGCTATGACATGATGTCACTCTACGGAATACATCAACAGATTAGATTTGCGAATATTATTCTCTCTACGGTTGTATGTGGAAATTATTTTGCAGAGCCGGACACTATCCTTGTGTTCAACATCTTCTATGAATTATTTGGAGGGGAACCCGCCTTGCAATGCCGAAGACAATTTGCGCGCTGGACTCGTCGTCATTGAAGCCTGGTTCAGGGGCTACTAAGGGAGTCCTAGATTAGGGGGTGTCCGGATGGCCGGACTATGACCTTTGGCCAGACTCCCGGACTATGAAGATACAAGATTGAAGACTTCGTCCGTGTCCGGATGGGACTTCCCTTGGCGTGGAAGGCAAGCTTGGCGATACGATATGTAGATCTCCTCCCATTATAACCGACTCTATGTAACCCTAGCCCTCTTCGGTGTCTATATAAACCGGAGAGTTTTAGTCCGTAGGACGAACAACAATCATACCATAGGCTAGCTTCTAGGGTTTAGCCTCTCTGATCTCGTGGTAGATCTACTCTTGTAATACCCATATCATCAATATTAATCAAGCAGGATTAGGGTTTTACCTCCATCGAGAGGGCCCGAACCTGGGTAAAAACATCGTGTCCCTTGTCTCCTGTTACCATCCGCCTAGATGCACAGTTCGGGACCCCCTACCCAAGATCCGCCGGTTTTGACACCGACACTAGGTGTTGTGATGATTCATTAACTATAGGTTCCTTTTCCTTTAGATTCTTTAAAGTAATTCCTACCTTTGATCCAATTTGAGTAATGTGATTATGAATACTTTTATCAAAAATTTCATTAAGCTCTACGGTAGAAATTTTATTCGCAATAATACAAGCCTTTGCATCACATGTTGCAAAGTTAAAACTGTTTCATTAACCATGAGTGGTGGAGAACCTACCAAATCTATCATAGCGTTGTAAGAATCCAAAGTATGGCTACCCAAGAAATTACCCCCAGTAATGGTATCTAGCACATATCTATACCAAGTAGTAACACCCACATAAAAATTACGCAGGAGAATGGTAGTAGATTGCTTATGGGTAGATCTATTTTGAGCATTGCAAATTCTATACCAGGAATATTTTAAATTTTCTCCCTCCCTTTGTTTAAAATTGAGAACCTCACTTTCAGCAGTACTAACAATGGTAGGAGGACTAGCCATGATAGCCAAACAAGCAATCTAACATAGGAGCAAACAAAAATAAAATAGAAAGATGAACGAAAGGAGGGCGAATAAAAAGGTAAATATTTTTGTGCTTTTCCAAAAACGTTTTAGAAGTGGGGGAGAGGAAAACGAGAGGCAAATGGCAAATAATGTAATGCAAGAGATGAGAGTTTATGATAGGTACTTGGTAGGATTGATGTAGAACCTCCCCGACAATGGCGCCAGAAATTCTTCCTACTACTTCTTAAGCTTGCGTTGATTTTTCCCTTGAAGAGGAAAGGGTGATGTAGCAAAGTAGAGATACATATTTCCCTTAGTTAAGAACCAAGGTATCAATCCAGTAGGAGGCACAAGCAAGTCTCCAATATATGCACCTGCACAAACTAACAAACACTTGCACTCAACGCGAAAAGGGGTTGTCAATCCCTTCACGGTCACTTGCAAGAGTGAGATCTAATAGAGATATAAAAGATAAATAAAATCAGCGAGGTATTTTTGTGTTTTCGGTTTTATAGATCTGAAAATATATGATGGAAAATAGACCCGGGGGGCATAGGTTTCACTAGAGGCTTCTCTCTTGAGTAAAGCATATGGTGGGTGAACAAATTACTATTGAGCAATTGATAGAAAAGCGCATAGTTATGACGATACCTAAGGCAGTGATCATGAATATAGGCATCACGTCTGTGACAAGTAGACCGACTCCTGCCTGCATCTACTACTATTACTCCACACATCGACCGACTCCTGCCTGCATCTAGAGTATTAAGTTAAGAAGAACAGAGTAACGCATTAAGCAAGATGACATGATGTAGAGGAATAAACTCAAGCAATATGATATAAACCCCATATTTTTACCCTTAGTGGAAACAATACAATATATGCCTTGCTACCTGTAGCGACCAGACCTCAAACAGTCTGATCTCTGTGCTTCAGTGTCATCCTTAGATTAGTAATGCTGACACGCAAAGTACTCGAAGGATTTATAACAGAGTTGCAATCACACACTTATTACATCGAATGTCTCAAAAGAGAACTTATTACAATAAATATGGCTTAAGGCCATCTAATAACGATAACAGCGGAAGGCTTGGAAGATAAGCGAGTCCATCAACTCCAACGGCATCACTGAGTATAAGACCACGACCTAAGGCACCTTATTCGTCATTTGAAAAGTCTGCAACATGAACGTTGCAGCCCGAAAATGGGTCAGCACATGGAATATGCTGGCAATGTAACATTCAGAGTAATGAACAGAATAATGCTATACTACATGCATATATGGCTGGTGGAAAGCTCTATGGTTACAGTTTTGCATAAAGCCAATTTTTTCCTACAATAAAGGAATACATTTTATTTAACTATCATGGTGGTTGTTAAACATTGAGAAGGTTCACCCAACTTAATCCCAATTAAGCATCATCATTAGACCCAACAAATTAAGTTAAAGTAACATGATGAGATTCACATGATAATCCAAGTACTAGATACTCAAAACGTCCATAACCGGGGACACGGCTAACCATGATTAGTTTGTACACTCAGCAGAGTTTGTGCACTTTTCCCCACAAGACTTGATCTCCTCCGTTGCAATTCTCGCACTACATGGTGTTTGAGAAACGGATGATCGTGACATAGTCTTTCAGAAGCGTTTGCACCTTACGATCGGGTAGACAGTTACACCTACTTTCCCCTACATCTGCTAGTCTATCACTGTAAGAGTTCACATGACTTAATCAACTATGCTAGAGCCCATAGTAGCTTGCGGCTGCACACGGATGTTTCTAGCATGAATAATCTCATGATCCCTTTGAGCCTGGGTGGCGGTCCATAAAAAAACAGGCAATCACTGGGTTCCCCAAGTGCCTCAATCCACCCAGATGTGTATTAAATTTGCCACCTTAAGTTGAACCATTAAATAACAATCTCACATCTGTCATGGATACACTCACCCAATCCACGTCTACTTGCATAGCATGGCAATATAAGCAAACGTAGAAGTAACTCCCAAAGGTTTGATAATAAAACAGGTAACACTAGTAGAAAAACACCTAATAGTCCCGGTTCGTAAGGGCCTTTAGTCCCGGTTCATGAACCGGGACTAATGGGTCGTTACTAATACCTCCACCCATTAGTCCCGGTTCAAACACGAACCGGGACCAATGTGCCTCCACGTGGCCCTGTGCGCCGAGCCCATTCAGGGGGCCTTTGGTCCCGGTTGGTGGCTCCAACCGGGACCAAAAGGCATCCACGCATCAGCATTCCAGTGGCTGGATTTTTTTTGAAAGAAGGGGGGGTTAGGGGTTTTGGGGGGTTAATTTAGGTGTTTCATATATTGTGTTAGCTAGCTAATTAATAGAGAGAAGTGTCCTCTCTTATGTCTGTGCTTGGTCGACGCTACGTACTATATATACATAAGTGATCGAGAGAACCATTGAGTACAGAAGTTCGTCATGCATACCGAGAGAAGTGATCGATCGACCTCTCCTTCTCCGAGAGATTGGCCGAACAACAAGTTTTCGTATATCATGTATCCGACGCTACTGGCTACATACATGTACAATATGTATAAGATCTCTTAATTACAAACCCCTAGCAATTGAAATCAATTTGCACATGGTATTCTCCGGCTTTATTGATGACGTGGTCAAGAAAGAATCCCGCCAATTCCTCTTGAATTGCTTTCATGCGATCTGGTTCTAGGAGTTCATTCCGCATCTGCCATGTCTAATTTGAAGAAGGGGGTTAATTAATACATATATATGAATGAAACTCAACAGAAATGATGGTGTAATAAAATGAAATTGTGAATATTATTGCTTACGCACTTCATATTGTCTTTGAGAGTAGCCCCACTTGTTTTTCAAAGTCACACGTAGTATCCACAGAAATCATTCCCTTCTTCCTGCCAAAAGCACTTTACGAGAAATAGGGGTCAATCAAACTGATAATGAAGCATTATAAATGGCATTGATGAAAGTATAGCTATAGAATCAACGGGAGATGCGCGCAACTAGCTAGCCAGTAGTACTTACTTTCGGGTATGTATATCGCAGCTCCTTCGGCAGTCCCGGAGCGTCTGCGGTGAGCTGTTTCCAAACCGTGCAGGACAAAGAAAATAATTATTATTACTTGAGATATCAGGAAATGAACAAAAAGTTGCCAATATGGTGCGATAATGATCGACTGAACTTACTTGCTGAGCATTTCAGTCATGTCTGCATAGGTTTTGGGATGTTTCCGTCTCGAGTCTAAGACGGTTACTAGTCCACACTCAAGCTTAATCTCCAGAAGAATATAGTGGTACCTGCGCATGCATGCATAACTCATCAATTACATCACTATAACCTCGCTCGAGAAATAAGGGAAACCGAATATGCACACGACAGTAACACTCACTTGCTGTTGTAAGGAAAGAGTATGGTATCTTTGTTTTGATTTTTGATCAACGATCGTAGCAAGTTGTCCTCGGCCTCTTTGACGTCCTTTTTAGCCAGAAATTCATCAATGATATTTGTGTTAATGAACCCAATATCATAAATTTCTTGTTTTTTGCACTCGACAATCTTCAAGCTGCATAATATATTGAGGATAATTAATTATAAATACATGAAATGAAAGAGCCGAGCTATATATAGAGACTTAATGACAGAAATAGGACTTACAGACAGTAGCAAAAGACCATTAGTTTATCGAGGGCCTTTTGATTGAAGAACGCGAAGAACTCATCAAATGGAACAGTCAACGGATCATTTGCAACGAGGTCGTGCTCCTCTTTAATATTCAGATACAAAGCATTTGTACCCCCAGACTCTCTCCAGGTTTCCATGTACCAATTATGGAATCTTCGCATCATTGTTGTCAGAGATTTTTCATCTTTGACGAGAGGCTTCCCGTACTCGTATTTGTGTTTGTCCACCTCCAAGAAATCAGGAAGTTGATCGTCAGGCAGGTAATCTGCAAGATTGCCATAACCAGCCACCGTCCCCGGAGCATTAGACACATTGAGCGGGGGGCACGATTGCTGTGCTTGTTCGCCGAGCTGGGCAATTTTTTCCCCTTTGCTCGTTCTTTTAACCTTTTAGCACTGACAGTAGTTCCCGACCGCTGGGCTTGGAGATATGTCTATTCAGTAATGCGCTCATAGTTGGTTCTCGGCGGAGACTTTGGTAGTTTCCTCAGGGCATCGATAGTGCACTTTGCTTTCACCGGATCTACCTTCTCCTCCGGAGGTGGATGTCTCTTTGCTTTCACCCCTTCAAAGAACTCCTTCACGTGGGTCCGCACAATCCTATCGTTTTCCTCCTCGGTCCTCTCGTACGGTAACTTGTCTAGAGGCTTGAGAGGTGGACCATATCTGTATTGCCTCCCGCCTCTGGTTGTGCTGCTAGACGCCGGAGCAAATGGAGCGGCTGCGGCGTCTGTCTTCTTTCATGCTTTCTTACGAGGCGGAGGAGAAGGAGTACGACGCGCCGGAGCAACCGGGGCAGCGGCGGGTCTCTTCCGCTCTTGCTGGCGAGGCGGAGAAGGAGGAGGCTGCTGGCTGCTCGGGAGCACCGACGCAGGCGGAGAAGGAGGCGGAGTGCCGCCATGCGTGCCCTGATCGTCACTCTCCGGAGGAGGAGGCTGTGGAGGAGCCGGAGTGCCCTGACTCGCCAGAGGAGGAGGAGGAGGCGGAGGCGTCCAGTTCGGAAGGTTGATGAGCTCCTTCCGCCATAGGCATGGAGTCTTCAGAGCAGAACCCAGCCTAGTCTCCCCTTCACCGGTAGGGTGGTCAAGCACGAGGTCCTCAAATCCCTCTGTTATTTCATCCACCATCACCTTAGCATATCCTTCTGGAATCGGCCGCAAGTGATAAGTTGCTCCGGATCCAGTAGGATAAACAGAGCCAACAGCCGCCTTGACCTTCAAATTCATCCATCGCGCTATAATGTGGCAATGTTGAGACTCCGCGATAGCATCCACAGGATAGCTGGCAGGAGCCGTCAAGACATGCTCCGGGTGAAGCAGCTCGGTGGAAGCCACGCTGCTTCTCCGCTAAGATGGCGGGGTAGCTTCGGGGGAAGCTTCGGCAGGTCATTTGCTGCGATCTGCTGCTTCTCGTTCCTCTTCTCGTTCCTCTAGCCCCATTACCCTTTCATGCAGCGCCTGCAGTTGGCCCTGCTCCAGTTTCTTCCTCCTCTCGTGGGTTTTGTAACTCCCTGCATCTGGAAAACCAACCTTCCATGGAATGGAGCCTGGCGTGCCTCGTGTCCGTCCAGGGTCCTCAGGACTCCCGAGGGCATTGTGAGCTCGTCCTTCTCCCTGTCTGGTACGAACGTCCCTTTCTGCGCTGCATTGATATACTTCCGAAGGTTCTTGACTGGTATTTCCAGTTGCTCGTCCGTCCAATGGCACATCTCTGATACAGGGTCCAAGGTTCCGCCAGCCCCAAAGAACCAAGTCCGGCAACGGTATGGCGATCTCATTGTCTCTGGTTCGATCCCTTTTTCAAGCAGATTATTCTCAGCCTTGGACCACTTAGGCCGGGCTTTGAGGTAGCCACCTGACCCCGTGCGATGGTGAAGCTTCTTCTTCGCAGCATTTTGCTTGTTCGTCGCCGACATCTTCTTACTCTTTTCTGATGTCTTGTGGGCCACAAATGCGGGCCAGTGATCTTTGATCTTCTCATATTTGCCGATGAATTCTGGTGTCTTTTTTTCTGACAAAATGGTTCAACTCTTTCCTCCACCTCCTGAATAGGGTTGCCATCTTCTTAAGAGCACAAGACTTGATTAATTGCTCTTTAACTGGCTTCTCCGGATCCTCCTCTGGCGGTAGGGTGAAATTTGGCTTCAGCTGAGTCCAAAGATCTTCTTTCTGCATATCATTGACATAAGACACCTCAGGGTTGTCCATAGGCTTATACCATTGCTGGATGCTGATCGGGATCTTGTCCCTAACAAGAACCCCGCACTGAGCAGAAAATGCGTTCTTTGTCTGGATGGGTTCAATCGGTTCGCCGTCGGGCGCGATTTCTATGATCTCAAACTTTTCATCCGAGCTCAACTTTTTCTTCGGGCCTCGTCTCCTTACCGAAGTTGTGCTCGATCCGGAGGGCTAGAAATTAAAAGGAAGAAAGACGAGAGTAATTAATATGTGTACATATACCAAAACAATGAATGCATCAATTAACTAGTCAGCACGGGCTTAACTAATATATATATACCTGGCCGGACCCGGTTCGGTCACCGGGAGCAGTCAGCACGGTCTCCTTCTTGTACCTCCATTGGGTCATCACCAGAGCCATCATGAACATAGCCCTCTTCTTGTACCGGCATTAATGGGCCGGATCCATCATGAACATAGCCCTCTTCTTCACCCAGTCCTTCCTCACCAACGACGTCGATGAAAAATGACGCAACAACATCAGTTCCTTCTGCGATCATCTCCCCCAACATCGCTTCTATTGCTTCGTCTCGGTAGTGCTCCATAGTTTCTGCAAATATTTACAACATGTCAATTATTATTCAAACATGGTACAGATGGATATATATTAGTGGCAAATGTAGAACTAGCTAGCTAATCACAATAAGGAATCATGTTAGCGTGGCCTCGACGCTGCTTCTCTAGGGTTTGGGATCGCCTCGACACAACGCTTCAAGGGTTTGGGGTGGCCTCGACGACAACACTCTTTTAACTTGGTAAATTTGGGTGGCCTCGAGAGTTTTGGTCGAGCGAGAGGGCCGAGGGGGGTGCTGCCGTTGTATAGGTTATCACGGTCGAGAGGGGGTATATATATCGACCGCCCCTCATGTCGAAGTTATCTCGAGGGGGCGGCGAGGGCGAAGGCGAGCAGCCTGACGGCGACAGACCCGATAAAACATAAGAAAACAAAGAAGAGATAAAAAGAGGAGAAGAAGAAAGGAATAGAGGAGAAGATCGAAGAAAAAAAAGAAGAAAAAAAAGAGGAGAAGAAGAAAGGAATAGAGGAGAAGAAGAAAAAAATTTCTATTTTTTTCTTCTTCTCCTCTATTCCTTTCTTCTTCTCCTCTTCCTTTTTTCTTTTTTGTTCTTCTTATTTATTTCTCCTCTATTCCTTTCTTTCTTCTTCTCCTCTTCTTTTTCTTCTTCTCCCTCGAGAAAGGAAAATAATTAAGGAAAAGAAAGAAAAGAGGAAGAAGGAAGAGAAGGAAGAAGAAGAAAGGAATAGAGGACAAGAAGAAAAAATAGAATTTTTTTTCTATTTTTTCTTCTTCTCCTCTTCTTTTTCTTCTTTTTTCTTCTTCTTATTTATTTCTCCTCTTCTTTTCCTCTCCTCTTCTTCTCTTTTCTTCCTCTTCTTATTTTCCTTTTTCCTCTCATTCTTTTTCTTCTTCTTCTTCCTTCTTCCTTCTTCCTCTTTTCTTCATTTTCCTTATTTTACTTTTTCCTCTACACTAACCTAATTAAAATGCACTAACCTAAAATCGATATCTACTAACAACCTAAATAAAAAATTAATACGTATATGAAAAAACATATATAAATAAAAAAATGCTATGAACATTATATTCATACATACATATAGCCACATCCATTCATCATATAGCTACCACATACATATATACATTAATTATATATATGAAAAAAATTCAATGAACAAAAAAATACACATGTATGTATGAAAAAAAAGCATTGAATACACAGAGCCTCGACGGCGGCGGCTCACAATGGAGGCGGCCGGCGAGGGCGACGGCGTCGGCGGCGAGGGCATCGGCGACGACCACGGTGGGCCGGGGCAGGAGCGTGCCCGGCCACGACGGCGACGGTGACGGCGACGACGGGCGCGGGAGACGACGACGGCGTCGGCGGGGGCGGCCGGCGGGCGGCGTCGGGGCAGCGCCTGGCGGCGACGGGGCAGGGGCGACGACGGGGGCACGCGGACGGCGTCGATCTGGGCAGCCTGGCGGCGTCGATGAGCTCGGTGTCGTCGGGCGGGCCGGGGGCAACTGGCGATGTGTTCGTCAAATTTTCCTAAGTGATGTATATATAGCAAGGGCATTGGTCCCCGTTCGTGACTCCAACCGGGACTAATGCCCCCTTTAGTGCCGGTTGGTACCACCAACCGGGACCAAAGGCCTCTTTTCAGCAGCCCAACAGGCGGGAAGCGGCGACCTTTGGTCCCGGTTGGAGGCACCAACCGGGACTAAAGGGTGGGCATTGGTACCGGTTGGTGCCACGAACCGGTACCAAAGGACCCTGTGCTGCCAGCGTCGGGGCCAAAGTTTAGTCCCACCTCGCTAATTGAGAGGGGTGCGCAGTGGTTTATAAGCCCCACTGCCGCACCCCTCTCTAGCTCCTCTCCACCGTAGGCTTGCGGGCCTATTTGCTACTGCTTTGCCTGATGGGCCTGCTGGGCCTACTGCGGGCCTGAATCCTGGCCCATGGTAGGGTTTCTAGTCGTATTCAGGCCGTGGGGGCCCAGTAGGAGGCAATTTTTTTGTTTTCTTTCTTGCTTTATTTATTTTATTTTGTTTCTACTTACAACAAAATACTTTTGTTGCTATTTTTAATTATTTTCTAGTTTTTTTTGTTTTGTTTTCTGCATTATTTATTTTCTTTTGTTTTTTGCTATATTTTTTAATTCTTTTTGCTTTTAGTTTTAGAAAAATTATAAACTTTCTGTTAGTACTATTAGTTTTCAAATTTGAAAACACTTTTTTGGTTTTTTTTGTTTTCTTTCTTGCTTTATTTATTTTATTTTGCTTCTACTTACAACAAAATACTTATTGTTGCTACGAGGGTCGAACCATAAGACATTAAAGCATTTCAAATGAACTATGAAAAAGTTGAAAGTTGGCATGGTATCATAAATTCACCCACATAGCATGTGCATGTACAAAATGGACAATGGTATCATACTCGTGTGTTACAAAGTTGGCATGGTATCATCATAATAGTTGTGGAAGAAAGTCTTCACTTTTTCTTCGCTTGTGTCATTTGCTTATTGCGCCGTAACCATGGATAATCTTCATCACTTATAAGGATGCTGGGGTCAGCCTTGACTTTGAAGGGAGGAATTTCATGAAACTTTTCATAATCTTCAGATATGTCTGTCTTGCCCTCCACTCCCACAATGTCCCTTTTTCATGAAAGAACTATGTGGCGCTTTGGCTCATCGTATGATGTATTCACTTTCTTATCTTTTTTTTTTCTCGGTCTGTTAGACATATCCTTCACATAAATAACTTGTGCCACATCATTGGCTAGGACGAACGGTTTGTCAGTGTACCCAAGATTTTTCAGATCCACTGTTGTCATTCCGTACTGTGGGTCTACCTGTACCCTGCCTCCTGACAGATTGACCCATTTGCACTTAAACAAAGGGACCTTAAAATCATGTCCATAGTCAAGTTCCCATATGTCCACTATGTAACCATAATATGTGTCATTTCCCCTCTCGGTTGTTGCATTAAAGCGGACACCGCTGTTTTGGTTGGTGCTCTTTTGATCTTGGTCAATCGTGTAAAATGTATTCCCATTTATCTCGTATCCTTTCCAAATCGTAACAGTCGAAGATGGTCCCCTGGACAACAAGTACAGCTCATCACAAACACTGTTGTCACCTCTGAGACGTGCTTCCAACCAACTGCTGAAAGTCCTGATGTGTTCACATGTAATCCAGTCATCGCACTGCTCCGAGTGTTTGGAGCGCAGACTGTTCTTGTGTTCATCGACATATGGGGTCACCAAGGTAGAGTTCTGTAGAACTGTGTAGCGTGCTTGAGACCAAGAATATTCGTCCCTGCATATTATTGAGTCCCTTCCAAGCATGCCTTTTCCAGTCAGTCTCCCCTCATACCGCGATTGAGGGAGACATGTCTTCTTAAGGCCAGGAATGAAGTCAACACAAAACCCGATGACATCCTTTGTTTGATGGCCCATGGAGATGCTTCCTTCTGGCCTAGCGCGGTTACGGACATATTTCTTTAGGACTCCCATGAACCTCTCAAAGGGGTACATATTGTGTAGAAATACGGTTCCCAGAATGACAATCTCATCAACTAGATGAACTAGGATGTGCGTCATGATATTGAAGAAGGATGGTGGGAACACCAGCTCGAAACTGACAAGACATTGCACCACATCACTCCTTAGCCTTGGTATGATTTCTGGATCGATCACCTTTTGAGAGATTGCATTGAGGAATGCACATAGCTTCACAATGGCTAATCGGACGTTTTCCGGTAGAAGCCCCCTCAATGCAACCGGAAGCAGTTGCGTCATAATCACGTGGCAGTCATGAGACTTTAGGTTCTGAAACTTTTTTTCTGACATATTTATTATTTCTTTTATATTCGACGAGAAGCTAGTCGGGACCTTCATACTAAGCAGGCATTCAAAGAAGATTTCCTTCTCTTCTTTGGTAAGAGCATAGCTGGCAGGACCTTCATACTGCTTTGGAGGCATGCCGTCTTTTTCGTGTGAACGTTGCAGGTCCTCCCGTGCCTCAGCTGTATCTTTTGTCTTCTCATACACGCCTAAGAAGCCTAGAAGTACGCAAAGGTTCTTCGTCACGTGCATCACGTCGATCGAAGAGCGGACCTCTAGGTCTTTCCATTAGGGTAGGTCCCAAAATATAGATTTCTTCTTCCACATGGGTGCGTGTCCCCCAGCGTCACTCGGAACAGCTAGTCCGCCGGGACCCTTTCCAAAGATTACGTGTAAATCATTAACCATAGCAAGTACGTGATCACCGGTACGCATGGCGGGCTTCCTCCGGTGATCTGCCTCGCCTTTGAAATGCTTGCCTTTCTTTCGACATTGATGGTTGGTCGGAAGAAATCAACGATGGCCCAGGTACACATTCTTCCTGCAGCTTCCCAGGTATATACTATCGGTGTCAAGTAAACAGTGCTTGCATGCGTGGTATCCCTTCTTTGTCTGTCCTGAAAGGTTACTGAGAGCGGGCCAATCGTTGATGGTCACGAACAACAACGCCTTTAGGTGAAATTTCTCCTGTTTGTGCTCATCCCACATACGTACATCGTTTCCATTCCACAACTGTAAAAGTTCTTCAACTAATGGCCTTAGGTACACATCAATGTCGTTGCCGGGTTGCTTAGGGCCTTGGATGAGAACTGGCATCATAATGAACTTCCGCTTCTTGCACATCCAAGGAGGAAGGTTATACATACATAGAGTCACGGGCCAGGTGTTGTGATTGCTGCTCTGCTCCCCGAAAGGATTAATGCCATCCGCACTTAAAGCAAACCATATGTTCCTTGGGTCACTTGCAAACTCATCCCAGTACTTTCTCTCGATTTTTCTCCACTGTGACCCGTCAGCGGGTGCTCTCAACTTCCCGTCTTTCTTACGGTCCTCACTGTGCCATCGCATCAACTTGGCATGCTCTCCGTTTCTAAACAGATGTTTCAATCGTGGTATTATAGGAGCATACCACATCACCTTCGCAGGAACCCTCTTCCTGGGGGGCTCGTCGTTAACATCACCAGGGTCATCTCGTCTGATCTTATACCGTAATGCACCGCATACCGGGCATGCGTTCAGATCCTTGTACGCACCGCGGTAGAGGATGCAGTCATTAGGGCCTGCATGTATCTTCTGCACCTCCAATCCTAGAGGGCATACGACCTTCTTTGCTGCGTATGTACTGTCGGGCAATTCGTTATCCTTTGGAAGCTTCTTCTTCAATATTTTCAGTAGCTTCTCAAATCCTTTGTCAGGCACAGCATTCTCTGCCTTCCACTGCAGCAATTCCAGTACGGTACCGAGGTTTGTGTTGCCATCTTCGCAATTGGGGTACAACCCTTTTTCTGGTCTTCTAACATGCGATCGAACTTCAGCTTCTCCTTTTGACTTTCACATTGCGTCCTTGCATCGACAATGACCCGACGGAGATCATCATCATCGGGCACCGCACATCGTTTGGTTCCTCTTGATCTTCAGCAGCTTCGCCTGTTGCAGCATCATCGTGCACATCGTCTGGTTCCTCTTGATCTTCAGTAGCATCACCGTATTCAGGGGGCACATAGTTGTCATCATACTTTTCTTCTTTGCCGTCTTCCATCATAACCCCTATTTCTCCGTGCCTCATCCAAACATTATAGTGTGGCATGAAACCCTTGTAAAGCAGGTGGGTGTGAAGGATTTTCCGGTCAGAGTAAGACTTCATATTCCCACATATAGGGCATGGACAACACATAAAACCATTATGCTTGTTTGCCTCAGCCAATTTGAGAAATTCATGCACGCCCTTAATGTACTCGGAGGTGTGTCTTGAACCGTACATCCATTGCCGGTTCATCTGCATACATTATATATAATTAAGTGTGTCAAAAATTATTACAGAACATCATGAATAGATAATTAAGTGACCAAATTAATAGAAGTTCATCATCACATTAAAACCAAAGTACATACATAGTTCTCATCTAACAACATAAAGCTCTGCAGAGCATCTAAATTAATTAAACCATACATTGAAACTATGTAAAACATTTCAATGCGAAAACAAATGCGATAATAATCGCAACCAATGTAACATCTGATCCAACGGCATAATGATACCAAGCCTCGGTATGAATGGCATATTTTCTAATCTTTCTAATCTTCAAGCGCATTGCATCCATCTTGATCTTGTGATCATCCACGACATCCCGCAACATGCAACTCCAATATCATCTTCTCCTCCTCAATTTTTCTAATTTTTTCCTTCAAAAAATTGTTTTCTTCTTCAACTAAATTTAACCTCTCGACAATAGGGTCGGTTGGAATTTCCGGTTCAACAACCTCCTAGATAAATAAAATCTATGTCACGTTGGTCGGCATAATTGTCATAAACAATAGATGAACCAATAGTTATGAAAAGATAATATATACCACATCCGAATCATAGACAGGAGAGGGCCGACGGGGGCGGATACCAAAACCATTGCACTATATAAGATGCAATAATAAAAGTAAGAAAATTATACAAGTATCTATATATATAAACATACAAGTAAGATTTTTTTTCCTTTCAGAAAGAAGATAAGAACAAGATCGGCGCGGGCGATCGACGGCGGTGAAGACGGGGACGGGACGTGACGGACCGCTAAACCTAGACAAATATTAAGGAAAATGGAGATTGGAGATCGAGCTTGGAGAGGAGAAAGCTTAAGTAGTATGGCTCGGGCATTCCATCGAACACCTCATGTGCATAGGAGGTGAGCTAGAGCACCACAAAGCTCTCTCCTCGTCGGCCACGAAAAACAGAGCACTGAGAGTGCTCTGCTCGCGGGCGTATATATAGGCAATTAATTGGTCCCAGTTCGTGGCTTGAACCGGGACTAAAGGGAAGCCTTTGGTCCCGGTTCAGGCCACCAACCGGGACCAATGGTGGTGGGCCAGGACCAAGGCACATTGGTCCCGGTTCGTCCCACCAACCGGGACCAGAAGGTCCAGACGAACCGGGACCAATGGCCCACGTGGCCCGGCCGGCCCCCGGGGCTCATGAACTGGGTCCAATGCCCCCATTGGTCCCGGTTCTGGATTGAACCGGGACTAATGGGCTGACCCGGCCTGGACCAATACCCCCTTTTCTACTAGTGTAATAGGTACTACCTCATATACTTCCCAAAACCAACATATTAATCAGATCCTAATCATGTAATTGTTTGAGGATTGATCTAATGCAATAAAACTGGGTAGTAAAGAGGTATGATCAAAGTGTTACTTGCCTTGCTGATGATCCGTGAAACCTAGAGATTCGAAATAGCAAGCGGCGCACTCTAGGTACTCTATCATAAACAAACAAGGATACAATAAGCACTCATCTAATGCATACGTAAAAACTCAAATAAGAGATCTAACCAGAAAGTTCAACTTAAGAACTCCGGTTTGCAAAAAGAATCAAATCAAACGAATCAAGAAAAGTCAAACGGCGAAAGAAACAAGCTTCATTTACTAATCTGGACCTAATCAAATTTTACAGTAGCAAAAAACTTGTTTGAGTTGGTTAAACGGAAAGAGGGTTTCGATACGAAACTATAGGCGCTTGAATCGCCAGATTCCGATAAACGAGCGAAAAGTTATACCAAAACGAAAATCGGACCAAAAATCACGATCTGGAATAATCGCGGAAAATCCGAGAAAAAGAAAAACGGACAAACGGGCTAACGAACAAGCATTCACTGTCTGCGGCTAAAATACGAAAATCGTTCATTAAAACGAACGTACGGACGAACGTCCGCTAAATACACTAAACCGGAAAAAATAAAACCGATCTATAAAAAAACAACTTCGGTTTTATAAAGAAAAACGGGCGGTTAACCGACGAAAACCGGCGGCGGATCCGGTGGCTACCTCCGGCGGCAGGAAACTCCGGCGAGGGCGGCGGCGGTCGGCGAGGAGGCGGCGGGGTCGGCGGGGCGGCGGAGGTCGGCGGCGTCGGCGTCGGCGGCGTCGGCGTCGGCGGCAGCTAGCGACGACGGTGGCTAGCGGCGGCTAGGGCGGGGCTGGGGCTAGGGTTTCTGGTGGGCTCGTGGTGGCCTCCCGGCGCTTATAAAGGCCGGCCGGGCCAAGTGTCCTAGTCGGACATGGCCCGGTTAGGTCAGTTCGCGTTTTTCTTAAATAATTACACGCAGAAAAACAATTAAAAGAAATACTAAACGGACTCCAAAAATCCAGAAATAAATTTTGCCCGTCCTCTAAAATCAAGCTGGACAAGATGAACATTTATTTGGGGCCTAAATGAAAGTTTGAAAAACACGCATTTTTCCTAAATTCGAATAAAATAGCCAAAAACTCTGAAATAAAATCTTATTTGATTTTTGTATTAAATCCTCAATATTTCTTTATTTTGGAAAAGTCATTTTATTCCCTCTCTCATATTTTTATAATTGAAATAATTGAAGATAAAATAAAAATCAAATGATCCTATATTTTTCAAAATTTGAGAAAACTCAAATATGAAAATAACGACATCCCCAACTCTCTCCATGGGTCCTTGAGTTGCGTAGAATTTCTAGGATCTAGCCAAATCGCAATAAAATATGATATGGAGTGATGATCTAATGTATAACATTCCAAATTGAAAATTTGGTATGTTACAAACCTACCCCCCTTAAGATGAATCTCGCCCTCGAGATTCGGGCTGGCTAGCAAATAGTTGAGGGTGGTCCTTCAGCAGATCTTCCTCTTGCTCCCAGGTGGCTTCATCTTCGGTGTGGTGGCTCCACTGAACTTTGCAAAACTTGATAACCTTACTGCGGGTGACTCGGCTGGCAAACTCGAGAATCTTGTCTAGTTTCTCCTCATAGGTCAAATCACTATCCAACTGAATTGCTTTCAGCGGCACTGTATGTCTCAGCGGTATGTCAGCCATCTCTACATGGCACTTATTCAACTAGGAAACGTGAAACACGTCGTGAACTCCTGACAATCCTTCGGGAAATTCCAACTTGTAAGCAACTTCACCCATACGCTCCAAAACTTTGTATGGTCCCACAAAACGTGGCGCTAACTTTCCCTTAACTCCAAAGCGCTTAACTCCTCGAAGTGGAGATACACGAAGATAAACTTTGTCTCTGACTTTGTAAACTGTCTCCTTGTGTTTAGAATCTGCATAGCTCTTTTGCCTAGACTGGGCTACCTTGAGCTTATCGCGAATCAACTTCACCTTCCGTTCAGACTCCTTAATCAAATCTAGTCCAAACAACTGGCGGTCTCCAACTTCATCCCACAACAGCGGTGTCCTGCACCTCCTTCCGTACAAGGCTTCGAAAGGGGCCATCTTCAAACTGGATTGATAACTGTTGTTGTAAGAAAACTCCGCATACGGCAAATTCTCGTCCCAACTAGATCCATAATATAGCGCACAAGCTCTTAGCATATCCTCCAAAATATGATTGACTCTCTCGGTCTGTCCATTTATTTGTGGATGAAAGGCTGTACTGAACTCTAGCCTGGTACCCAAAGTTTCGTGCAACTGATTCCAGAACTTTGAGGTAAACTGGGTTCCTCTATCTGATACAATGCTCCTTGGAACTCCATGCAGACATATGATCCTGGTCATGTATATCTTTTCCAACTTAGCACTGGTGTAAGTGGTCTTCACTGGGATGAAATGAGCTACCTTCGTCAATCGATCGACTACAACCCAAATCGAGTCATAGCCTGAACGAGTCCTGGGCAATCCTGTGATAAAATCCATGCCTAGTCTATCCCACTTCTATTCGGGTATCGGCAATGGTTGTAGCAATCCTGCTGGCTTCTGATGCTCTGCCTTCACTCTCTGACATACATCACAAACTGCTACATACTCCGCAATATCCTTCTTCATTCCGGTCCACCAGAAAGTGTCCTTCAAGTCTAGATACATCTTTGTATTTCCTGGGTGAATCGAGTATGGCGAATCATGGGCCTCCTGCAGAATCAACTTCCTGATCTCTAGGTCATTAGGTACATAAACGCGGTCCTCAAACCATAGGGTATCGTGCTCATCCTCATGAAATCCTTTAGCTTTTCCTTTGTTCATCTTCTCTTGCATAGCGGCAGTCTCCTTGTCAGTCTTCTGAGCTTTTCCGATCTTATCCATCAAAGTCGACTGAATCTCCAATGCTGCAACATAGCCTCTCGGAACTATCTCCAAACATAGCTCGCGAAGATCCTCGGCTAACTCCTTCGGTAACTCTTCGGTCAAGAGTGTGTTGACATGGCTCTTGCGGCTCAACGCATCGGCTACTACGTTAGCCTTTCCAGGGTGATAATGCAATCTCATATCATAATCCTTGATGAGCTCCAACCATCTCCTTTGCCTGACATTCAACTCTTTCGCGTGAAAATGTACTTCAAACTCTTATGATTCGTGTACACCTCACAATGGTTTCCAATGAGAAAATGTCTCCATGTCTTCAATGCGTGCACTACGGCTGCTAACTCCAAATCATGGGTGGCATAATTCAACTCATGGGGCTTAAGCTGTCGTGAGACATACGAAACAACTCTTCCCTCCTGCATAAGCACTGCTCCAAGTCCTCGACGTGAAGCGTCGCAATATACTTCATAATCCTTGCGCTGATCTGGCAGAATCAACACGGGTGATGTAACCAAACGTTTCTTCAACTCCTGGAAACTGGCCTCACATTCCTCAATCCATTTGAATTTGGTGTCCTTCTTCAACAACTCCATCATGGGCTTTGCAATCTTTGAGAAATTCTCAATGAACCTCCGGTAATATCCTGCGAGTCCCAGAAAACTCTAGATCTCTCCAATTGACGTGGGTGATTCCCAATTTGTCACGGTGACAACTTTGGTGGGGTCTACTGCTATTCCTTCTTTCGATATAACATGTCCGAGGAATCCAACTTCTTTCAACCAAAATTCGCACTTGCTGAACTTGGCATATAACTGATGTTCTCTGAGCTTCCCAAGTACCAAACGCAAATGCTCCTTATGCTCCTCTTCATTCTTAGAATAGACAAAAATGTCATCAATGAACACCACGACGAACTTATCCAGAAACTCCATAAACACTGTGTTCATCATGTTCATGAAATAGGCAGGTGCATTAGTCAGACCAAATGACATAACTGTATACTCATACAGCCTGTACGTGGTGGTAAATGTCGTCTTAGGTATATCCTGCTCTCGAATCTTCAACTAGTGGTACCCTGATCGCAGATCGATCTTGGAAAACACCTTAGCTCCTTGCAACTAGTCAAACAAATCATTGATCATCAGCAACGAGTACTTGTTCTTGATTGTCACTTCATTCAATCCTCGATAATCAACAACCATCCTCAATGATCCATCCTTCTTCTCCACTAGAAGAACGGGCGATCCCCAAGGTGAAGAACATGGTGAATATAGCCTTTATCCAGTAACTCCTTAATCTGCTTCTTAATTTCCTCCAAATCTTGTGTGGGCATCCGATACGGTCTCTTAGATATTGGACCTGTGCCTGGCAAAAGCTCAATCAAAAATTCAATGTCTCTATCTAGTGGCATGCCTGGAAACTCTTCCGGAAATACATCAGGGAAATCCTTCACCACTAGTACTTCCTCCTGTACAACTCCGGATAATGAATTCACTTGAGTCCTCTTCGGCTCATGCCGTGACACATACTTGATCCTTCTCCCTTCTGGGGTGGTAAGTAAAATCGACTTACTAGAGCAATCGATGTTTCCTCCGTACATCGATAGCCAATCCATACCCAGAATCGCATCCAAACCTTGCGATTCCAAAATGACTAAATCCGAGGGGAAAACATTCCTACCTATGCTCAATGGCACTTGAAAACATCCTTGACTGGCCATATACTCCGCTCCTGGTGAGCTTACTAACATAGGTGTTCTAAGAACTTTGGTGGGCAGTTTATACTTATCCACAAATCCCCTTGATATGTATGAATGCGATGCACCAGTATCAAAAAGAACGATTGCAATAAATGACTTAACCTAAAACTTACCTATTACTGCATCTGGCTGGGCTTCAACCTCCTCCATGTTAACGTTGATCACCTACCCCTTGTTGAAAGGGTTCGGCTTCTTCCCAGAGCTTCCATTGCCATTTCCATTCTTAACTTCAGGACATTCATTGGCATAATGTCCAGTCTTCTGACACTTATAGCAAGTGACTTGGCTCAGATCCCTCTTGGCTAGGGTTGATGGGTTGCTACGGTTATGGACATTGCTTCCTCCATTCCCATTACCATTCTTGGGGCCACTATGATTGTGCGAGCTCCCTCCTCCATGGGTATGCTGAAAATGTCCTCCCGAATTCGGGGTAAAACGAGGCTTCTGCTGAGCTCCAGAATTGTACTTCCCTTGTCCATACTTCCTCTTACGGTTGTCAACCTGCTGATGTTTCCCTTGAATCATGAGAGCTCTATCTACCAACTCCTGGTAGTTGTTGAAGGTTGCTACCATCAACTGCATGCTCAGCTCATCATTCAGTCCTTCCAGAAACTTCTCCTGCTTAGCTACATCCGTAGCAACGTCATCTAGGGCATAACGTGCTAGCTTACTAAAGTCATCCACGTGCTGGTCAACAGTACGTCCTCCTTGGCGTAAGTTGCAAAACTCACGCTTCTTCATGGCCATAGCTCGTGCTGAAACATGGGCAGTACGGAAAGCTTGCTGAAACTGATCCCATGTGACAGTGTCGATAGGATACGTGGCTGTGAAATTTTCCCACCATGATGCTGCGGGTCCATCTAGCTGATGTGCGGCAAAACGCACCTTTTCCGCAACCATGCATCCTGCAGTGGTCAACTCCCTTCCTGTCTTGCGGAGCCAATCGTCTGCAACTATCGGCTCAGTGCTACTTGAGAACACCGGTGGAATCAATCTTAAGAAACGGGTTAAGTGACCAACAAGTGGTGGTGGTGGTGGGTTGTTGTTGTTGTTCTTGTTGTTCCCCTGATTCTGATTCTGAACTAGCATCTGCATCAATGCATTCTACTGCTGGATCAACTAGGTGAGCTCCGGTGGAAAAGCAAATCCATTGTCACGTCTCGGAGGCATTTGAGGGTTTAGAAAAGATGAGAATATAGAATAGAATGAGGTCTAGAGGGAAAACACTACCCATATGCACATGAGACAAAAGCAAACAATATCACTTCAATCAATTCAAACAAAGGCATACAACAGTCTAGCTATCGTTACAAAAGTGCTCGGACTATACTATATACATGGGGGAATACTACTACTGTTATGGTGGTCGACTAGAAAAATTGCTCGGTCGAAGCCTCCATGATATCTGCTCCAGCTTCATCAACAAAGTCATCATCGCTATCGTCTGGATCCGAGTCGGTGTCGTCGATGATAATGTAGTTCTCCGGGCAAGTGTAATCATCGTCTTCTCCTCCAGTCGCGGGAAATCCCATAAACACATTTAGCTTCTTCTTCAGATCTTCATTCTTCTCCACGAGTGTCGTCATTTCCTCCTCATATCCATCGCGTATAGACTTGAGTTCTTCCTCCAGTTCCATGATCTTGGTCAATGCCTTCTTCAGATCTATCATGCCTGCGCACATCTGGTTCTCCTGACGATGAATGTGCTGGTTTAACTCCTGGATCAAAGCTGCAATTGATCTATCCTTCCTGGTGTGATCACCTCCCATTGCTCATCTCGGCGCCCACAAATCTGGTAAATAGTATCCTTGAGATCCTTTTGGTAAACTTCTCCAATGCGTCCAATGGTGATGTGGGACAGCATGCTCTTTCCTAGACTCCACGTTGGTGCATCGAAGGAAAACTCTATGGGCTCAGTGACGGGCATGAATGTCCTTCCTGGAACATGAACTTGAATCATCCAACGCCCCTCTTCAGGTAAAGTGGCGATGTAGGTCCCGGTGAAGCTAGGTACTCCGATGTTCAGGTACTTGGTGACTTCCTTCAAGTAGCGTCCAAAGGGTGTATCTTCATCCGGTTGCGTGAACTTGTTCCTTGCATCCGCCATCCTAAAGAGTAGAAAAGATGAGGTGTCAGAAAATGAGAAGAGAGTAGTGATCTAGGGCTTTAGCTTAGTGGTTGTGTCCTACAGTCAGCGTGTGCTCTGATACTATCTTGTAGCGACCAGACCTCAAACAGTCTGATCTCTGTGCTTCAGTGTCATCCCTGGATCAGTAATGCTAACACGCACAGTACTCAAAGGATTTATAACAGAGTTGCAATCACACACTTATTACATCGAATGTCTCAAAAGAGAACTTATTACAATAAATATGGCTTAAGGCCATCTAATAATGATAACAGCGGATGGCTTGGAAGATAAGCGAGTCCATCAACTCCAACGGCATCACTGAGTATAAGACCACGACCTAAGGCACCTTACTCGTCGTCTGAAAAGTCTACAACATGAACGTTGCAGCCCGAAAACGGGTAAGCATATGGAATATGCTGGCAATGTAACAATAGAGAGTAATGAACAGAATAATGCTATACTACATGCATATATGGCTGGTGGAAAGCTCTATGGTTACAGTTTTGCATAAAGCCAATTTTTCCCTACAACAAGGGAATAAATTTTATTTAACTATCATGGTGGTTGTTAAACATTGAGAAGGTTCACCCAACTCAATCCCAATTAAGCATCATCATTGAACCCAACAAATTAAGTTAAATTAACATGATGAGATTCACATGATAATCCAAGTACTAGATACTAAAAATGTCCATAACCGGGGACACGGCTAACCATGATTAGTTTGTACACTCAGCAGAGGTTTGTGCACTTTTCCCCACAAGACTCGATCTCCTCTGCTGGAATTCTCGCACTACATGGTGTTTGAGAAATGGATGATCGTGACATAGTCTTTCAGAAGCGTTTGCACCTTACGATCGGGTAGACAGTTACACCTACTTTCCCCTACATCTGCTAGTTTACCACTGTAAGAGTTCACACGACTTAATCAACTATGCTAGAGCCCATAGTAGCTTGCGGCTGCACACGGAAGTTTCTAGCATGAATAATCTCATGATCCCTTTGAGCCAGGGTGGCAGTCCATAAAACAAACAGGCAATCACTGGGTTCCCCAGGTGCCTCAATCCACCCAGATGTGTATTAAAGTTGCCACCTTAAGTTGAACCATTAAATAACAATCTCACATCTGTCATGGATAGACTCACCCAATCCACGTCTACTAGCATAGCATGGCAATATAAGCGACCATAGAAGTAACTCCCAAAGGTTTGATAATAAAACAGGTAATAGGTACTACCTCATCTTCTTCCCAAAACCCACATACTAATCAGATCCTAATCATGCAACTATTTGAGGATTGATCTAATGCAATAAAACTGGGTAGTAAAGAGGTATGATCAAAGTGTTACTTGCCTTGCTGATGATCCGTGAAACCTAGAGATTCGAAGTAGCAAGCGGCGCACTCCGGGTATTCTATCGCAAACAAACAAGCATACAATAAGCACTCATCTAATGCACAGGTAAAAACTCAAATAAGATATCTAACTAAAAAGTTCAACTTAAGAACTCCGGTTGGCAAAAAGAATCAAATCAAATGAAGCAACAAAAGTCAAACGGCGGAAGAAACAAGCTTCATTTACTAATCTGGACCTAAGTCAAATTTTACAGTAGCAAAAAACTTGTTTTAGTTGGTTAAACGTAAAGAGGGTTTCGAGAAGAAACTCTAGGCGCTTGAATTGCCTGATTCCGATAAATGAGAAAAAAGTTATACTAAAATGAAAATCGGATCAGAAATCGTGATCTGGAATAATCGCGGAAAATCTGAGAAAAAGAAAAAATGACGAACAAGCTAACGAACGAACGTTCGCTGTCTGCGGCTAAATGACAAAAACCGTTCGTTAAAATGAATGTACGGATGAACGTCCGCTAAATACACTAAACCGGAAAAAAATAAAACCGATCTATAAAAAACAACCGCGGTTTTATAAAAAAAACAGGCGGTTAACCGACGAAAACTGGCGGCGGATCCGGTGGCTACCTCCGGTGGCGGGAAACTCCGGCGAGGGCGGCGGCGGTC